>NC_056741.1:1103617914-1103790414 GCF_019279795.1 Protopterus annectens
GAAAAATTAAGTGACTGACAAAATTACTGGCAACAGGTCAAACAAAGTGGGATGGCACCAAATATTAAATAATAAAGAAAAGAAATGGATTATAAAGTTGGGTGGTTTATTCCCACCAGGGCTTAATAAGCATTTGTGATGGACCAGTCAGCTGAGGATTCACTCATGAGTCAAATTATAAAAGGAAGCAATAGTATTACTGTCTTAACACTGATGAAGGCTATATACTCTGTATAGCCGAAACCAGTCTGTTTGTTTCCTTCTTTATGGTATAAGGCTATTCAGCCATTTAAGTGAATAAACGCTACAGTTTGGTGGCTCTCTGATATTTTTTATGATAATGACAGTAACCCAAAGACATGCTGCTGAGTACTATTGGTGATAATGACAGTAACCCAAAGATATGCTGCTGAGTAGTATTGGTGATAATGACAGTAACCCAAAGACGTGCTGCTGAGTACTGTTGGTGAGGGGAAGCTGTGAAGTTAACAAAATAGATATAGAATGCAGTGTTGGCATAGGGGTATCCATATGCAGTGACTGTATCAACAGTCCAGGAAGGGATCAACTGTAGTAGTCACTGAAGTGAAGGCCCATGTTTGAGTGAAGCTTGTGATGCCATGGAAACCCAGTGACTCAAGATGAAGACAACACACTGTGTAGGCAGTTCTTGCCACACATGGAAATGTGCTAACTTAAACTTGGAACAGTTTCAGGAGGTGAAAGAAAGATTTTGAGGAACTTACAAACCAAGTAGTCTTGTCCTCCTTTGAGGGCATAGTGCCAGAATCAGCTGCTGGGATTGGGACCATTTCTGTAGGTAAGATTACTGCAGCTAATAAACTATTTCATTGTGTGAAAAGACTGTAAATGAAGATGTGATCTAGCCAGAAATGTTGAAATCATTGAGTATTTTCAAGATTATTATGCCTTTTCAGTGTTACATAAAAGACTGGGATTGTAGCTTGGGACAGGCAGACTGGTTTGGTGGTTACCATTGCTGCAAGGAAGACTTGTATAAGAAATGGAAATTTTGTAGGCCACTGGAGGGTCTTAAAGTTCACAAGTATCATGTACATGAAATTTCAGGACATGAAGAAAGCATATTATGCCAGTGTGCTACAGGGTGTCTTTTTTGAGGTGCTGCAACAGTACAGGGTCATAAGAACAATACTGTGCTTTCAGGTCATGTATTTAAATTTACACGAGTTGCCCCAGTTATCAACTTTGTTGCACGTGTGTTCAAGTGGGAGTGTAAAGCCTGTGTCCGGCATTTCCTCCTCTCCTGATGTTCTTCGTGTTTCACTGTTGCAGTCATTACATTTGGGTAATCTGCTCAGTCGGCCTAATTAACAAAGTCTTGGGTTCTGTGTTGGTTGCTGTCCCGTCTTCTATGACATCTGGTCGTTAGGGGTATAAAACATGCAGCCGATGCTATTACATCAGTATTTCTTGCTGCGCGGTGACCGAAGCAGAAGCAGTTCGCAAGTGCCGGTCGGCCGATTCCTGAAATTTTCGTTTTCGAGTTTCAGAACCGAAGTCTTCAACTAAAAGCTAAGTACCCCATTGGGGAAACTTTTTCTTGCTCCTTACTGATGTCAGTAAAAGTTAATAATTGCATTACTTGTGGGAAGCAAATACCTCATAAGGATTTTCATTTGTACTGTATTCCTTGCCTAGGCCCTGACCACAACGTTCCTTGCTGTCGGTTTTGTGCTATATTTAATCAACACACGATTAAACGTCTGTATATTTTTGCTTCTAAATATTTTGGCTCAAGGTTTAATTATCCAGAAATGTCGTCTGTTAGCATTCCGACTACCGGAATACCTAAAAAAAACGCAAAGAAAAAGATGAGACAGACTGTCGAGGTCCAAAACCGACAACTCTTCTCCTAAGCCAGTCGCCGGTACTCTGTGAGGCGCTCTCGCAGCCCCTGATACCCGCTACTTCTGATTCGCAGGCCTCTACTGACACCCATTCGGAGTCCGGTATGCCGCAAGATGCTTCAATTATGAAACCCGCGGATGTCTCTACCTTAGATGGCTCCGGAGCTGCTGTGCAGGCACTGGCTTCTGAGGGTGTTTTCAGGCCTACGGATTTGTATATTAGACCGACGCCACCCTTAAAACTAAGGCCAAAATCTAAATCTATGTCTAAGAAACCGATGCCTGGGCCACATGTGCAGGCCCCTATGCCTAAAAAACAAATTATCAAAATGGCTGAAGATTTAATTACTCTTATCCGGGGTAGCCAACCCCCTACTTCTAAGAGGCGTAGGCAAGACATTGATTATGAATCTTCTGAACAGGATTCGGTTTCTTCCGATTCTTCTAATGAACAGGATTTGTTTATTTCTACTTATGAGGACTCTGATGCAGAGGATTCCATTCCCTCTGCCTCTCCCCCTGAGGGTTTTTCTTTTGGGGAAACTTTACATGCCTTAAGGGAACATTTCCACTGGGAAAGTCAGGATTTCTCTGAATCTAAAAAGAGACTTGGGGATTTTCTTCTACTCCCTCAGCATATACCTCCTGTTTTAGACATTGTTGTTGTTTTTTTCAGAATTTAGTATGACTCCTGATTCTCTGCCTCTGGCTCCTTGTAAGCCAGACAGAGATACTACAGGGTTCCTGACTCCCACAAATTCCTTTTCAAAAACCCTATTGCTGATCCTGAAACCATTTCTCAGGGTCCCAAGGGCATTAAGGCCTCTACTGCCAAAAATCCTACCCCTTCTGATAGAGATTCCAGGGCGCTGGATAGATGGGGTAAGAAGGTTTACACGTCTGCAACCTTGGCAATCAGGGCTTTAAACTGTCAATTTCATATGCTTAAATGTCAAAAGCATATCATGGGATTACTTAAACAGAAAATTATGTTAATCTCTGACTGTGTGGAAAATAAAGAATTGCAGGATTTATTGCATTCAGCTGAACAAGTTGGAAAACATACTTTGCAATTTGGTCTTGATTCCTTGGAGGCCTCTTTCAGGGCTGCTGTAACTGGATCTGTGCTAAGAAGGCATGCTTGTCTCAAAGAGCAAACTCTGCCTGACCATGTTTAAGCAAAATTGTTAGATGCTCCTTTACAACAGGACAGTTTATTTGGTAATAAGACTGAAGAAGTGTTAAAAAAAGATGGAAGATAAAGCTAAATCTATGCAAACTGTGAAAGATTTCTTGTAAGTGCAACCTTCAAGATTTAGTAGGCACTGGCCTACTAAGAACTGGTCCTTTCCAGTCCCCTCTAGAGCCGCTCAAGTCAAGTCAAGACATTCCAAAGGCTCCAGGTTTCAGTCACAAGGAACTTTTAGAACAAAACCAATGGGGTGCCTCCACCTCCAAATCTGAAAGCAACAAGGCACCTCTTTATGGTAAACAGTCTCAGTGACTTCCCTCTACAATCACCAAGCACTTACCTCTTAGCCGCCCCTTTGGGGGGGAAACTAGCACTTCATGCATGAAACTGGCAACTTATTACCCAGGACAAATGGGTTTTAAATATAGTATCCCAGGGATACAGATTTCGCTTCCACACGTTGCCAATCCCAAATGGATGGCCAGATCTGCCCCCAAATCAGTGGGCAGAGGCCCAGAAACAAGTTCTGTCCCTCATGAACATGGGGGCTATTCAACCATTACCAGAAGAGGAAAAGGGATAAGGTTTCTATTGCATACTTTTCCTGGTACCCAGAAAAGACAAATCATGGTGTCCAATTCTGGACTTATCCACTCTAAACACATTTCTGGACATTCCAAAATTCAAGATGCTGACTCTTCAACAGTTACTACCTATGCTAGGCAAGGATGCCTGGTTGGTAACTCTAGACTTAAGAGGCTTACCTGCATATCCCAATCAGGGAATCTTGCAGAAGATACCTCCGCTTCAAAGCAGGCTACTTGCATTACCAGTTCTCTGCACTGCCCTTTGGCTTATCTACTGCGCCCAGGGTCTTCACAATGTGCCTGGCACCAGTAATTGCATTTTTCAGGCAAAGAAATATTCAGATATATCCATACCTGGACGATTGTCTAATTCAGGCAGAAAACAAGGGCATTCTTCTAAAGCATCTGGCGTTTGTAAAAAAGGTTCTAACTTGTCTAGGGTACACACCATAAATGAAAAGAAATCACAACTGGTACCCTCTCAAAAATTACATTCCTGGATGCAAGCTTGAATACAACTGCCCAGATGACTTACCTTGCGCCAGAAAAGCAAATTCAAATGATAATTTACTTCAAACAGGTGGCCACAAAAACCCTGCTATCTGCAAGACAAATTCTGCAAGCCTTGGGGTTCACGCCCTCCTGCATTCTTCTAATTCCATATGCAAGACTGCATATGAAGAAACTTCAGTGGTACTTAAAAAGTTTATGGAGTCTACATTGTCACACCCTGGAAACAATAATTCCTATTATACCTTGCCTGCAACTAGAGTTCCTATGGTGGGCAGAGGCCTGCCACCAAAACAAGAGACTGCCATTCACTCCACCCCCTGCCGCCCAAACATGCATCAGACTATGCTTGGGCGGGCTCATCTGGCAGGAAAGTGTATTCAGGGCAAATGGAGCCCATATCAAATGCACTTGCTTATCAATCAGAAAGAGATAATAGCTGTACAAAATGCTCTGACAGCCTTCAAGGACTACCTTCATCCAGGACAGCTAATGATAAAGACAGACAACACCACAGTTATGTGGTACATAAACAAGCAGGGGGGTACACATTCCTACCCCCTTTGCAGACTAGCCATGGCATTGTGGAACACGGCCTTGACCTATCAGATACAACTACAAGCTCAGTTCCTGCCAGGAAAGCTAAATACTCTGGCAGACGAACTAAGCAGAAATCTTATGGACCCACACGAATGGAAACTGGAACCACAAGTTTTCAACATGTTGACACGCAAATGGGGGAACCCAGACATAGTTCAGGGGTGAGGCAAAAATATCTATCAGTCGGACAAATTCTGCACAAGAATTCATCACAAAAAAGCTTGGAATGTGGATGCTCTGTCATTCAGCTGGAAAAACCTGTCAGTCTATGCTTTTCCCCCTCTGCCTCTGCTCTCCAAAGTTCTACTAAAAGTCAAACAGGGCAAACCAAAATGATTCTGATCGCTGCAGACTGGCCTCGCCAACACTGGTACCCACTCCTGCGCAATGTGTCACACCTTCCTTTGTGGCACCTGCCTCAGACACCTTACCTACTGTCTCAGCAGAACTACCAAATTCTGCACACTCTGCTCCAAACTTTGAATCTTGCAGCATGGCTAATCAACTAATTTCACCCTTGGCATCCCTCTGCAAACCAGTGATGGATGTCATTTTGGAGGCTAGAAGACCTAATCCTAGAAAATCTTATGCTGACAAATGGAAAAGATTCTGTGCCTGGAACCAGTCACAAGGAATAAGCACAGCAATGTCCAATATTCCTCAGATTCTGCAATACTTAACTGAGATGCTTCACAAGGGCCTATCTTTTTCTTCCTTAAAAATCCATGCCTCTGCCATTTCAGCTCATTACAACACCGAACCCTCCCCTCTTCTCTCACCTTCTGCTAAAGCAGCATCTCAGAGGGGCCAAAAATTTAAGACCTCCCAGGAGAGCACCAACTCCTGCATGGGACCTCAGTTTTGTTTTGGAAAAACTCACTCTCCCTCCTTTTGAGCCAGCTGTTACTGCAGACCTAAAAATTATCTCCTGGAAAACTGCTTTCCTTTTAGCAGTCCCTTCAGCTAGAAGGATTTCAGAATTACAGGGTCTTATGACAGTGGAGCCTTTCATTATTTTTTATCCGGACAGGCTGGCTGTCGGGACCAATCCATTTTTCATGCCTAAGATGGTATCCAGGGTGGCTCTTAATCAGACCATTCATCTGCCAACTTTCTTTCCCAATCCAAGGGTGAGCGGATTCTGCATTCATTGGATGTACACAGACAACTTGGATTCTACTTAAACAGTACGTAATCTCTAAGAAAATCTGAACTATTGGTGGCATTTGCTTCAGGGGCAGAGGAAAAGGCTATTTCAAAGCAGACTATTTCCAAATGGATAAGCCGTTGTATTCATTTCTGCTGTATGCACCATGGTAAACCTATCCCCAAGGGGATCGGGTCTCATTCCACCACGGCTGCATCTGCTTCTGCAGCCTTTCTCAGAGGGGTTCCTACCAGAGACATTCTAGAAGCTGCTACCTCTGTTCATACGTTCACCAAACATTACCATTTACCTCTCTTCTCTAAATCTTGAGCTGGCTTTGCCACTGCTGTCCTGCAGGGCCTTATAGCTGCTCCTAATGCTGTATAAATCCATCCTCCCAACCACAGCTTTGGGATTCTACCCAAATGTAATGACTGCAACAGTGAAACACGAAGAACATAGTACAGTTGTGTACACTTACCATAAATGTAGATGTTCGAGTGTATTCACTACTGCAGTCCTGGTTATCCACCCTCCAGCCCCCTATTTTTCTCTAACTATACTTCTCCTTTCTTTTACTGTGCTTAAAACCTTTTTGGGGGTATTTGCTTTTGTTTGGAGGTATATTTTCTGTGTTTTAAATTATATACTTGTATATATTTTTTTTTTTTTTTGCTCCTCAATTTGGGGGGCACCTGACATCTGGGGCAAGAAAAACTGATGTAATGGCATCTGCTGCATGTTTTATACCCCTGACGACTTGACATCATGGAAGAAGGGACAGCAACCATGGCAGGACCCAAGACTTTGTTAATCAGGCCGACTGAGGGCAACTTGCCTGAAGATTACCCAAACGTAATGACTGCAACAGTGAATACACTCAAACATCTACATTTATGGTAAGTGTACACAACTGTACTTTTAGTTTACTGGACAGGGTATCGGGATGCATCTAAGCTTTGGAGAGTGTTCTGTTTGTGGATGTGAAAGTTGCATCTTTGTTGCTTGCAGCTGATTGTGTCCTCTTGACCTCAAATGATTATGAACTGAAGCAAGTTGCTGATGGTGTTTAAGCAGTTGTAATGTAACTTAACGCCTGTTATTCATGGTTCTGTAAAAGAGTTGATTGCTCTTTATATGTACTTGTGGAAGAGATACCCCAGCTGTAAGTGTGTTTCATTCACAAATGACTGAAGTGAGGTTGTAGGGGATTAGGAGACTTGCAAGTGAATGGATGCGGCAGTAGTAGGGTTACTGATTGTCTTATTGTGGCATTGAAGCAGAAGCTGCTTAACCGGCTGAAGGTCTCTCTTAACTGATCATTCTCTGTGTTCACATCACCTTTAGTCATGAGATTTTGGTAGTGGCTAAAAAGGACATGCATGAAACAGAAATGTACCCAAGCAGCAGAGACCTCCAAGGCAGAAACGTACTCCAACACCACACCACAACACTAATCACGAGACCCACAACTCTCCTAAACAGTGTGCCACTCAACCAAAGCCCCTCAGGCAGAACATCATGCCCAACACACTAGTCCTAGGTGACTCGATAGTGAGGCACACTGATGTCCCACTCACTTTCTCCTTATTCAACCTAGTAACTGTCAACTGCCTGTCAGGTGCCAGGATCCACTACATAACGCACGCACTCGGGTCCCTCAACAACAGGTACAAATATGACCGTCATTGTACATGTGGGTTGGAATGACTTGAGACGTACCTCCCTGGACTACATGAAAAGAGACCTGGAGGAGCTCTCTGATTATGTAGCCCAGGCGGGTATGACCCTAGCCCTGAGCAACATCCTACCGTCACCCAGAATGATACCACAGTACAAGCAGAAAATGATCTATTTCAACAATTGGCCAAGATGTTCATCGTGCTTCACTGTTGCAGTCATTTACTCTTAACGTATTGGACAACATATTGGATTTAATCATCACAAATATGGGCGCCCATTGTACCGCACCCGTTATCACTCCCTCCTTGGTCAGATCCGACCACAAACTGATAACCCTGGACATCTTCACCCCTCCACCTCCCCCAATCAAAGAAACCATAGTCAAAAACCTTTCCAAAGCAAACTTCAAAATACTTGCATCCGAAGTGGAAAGTTTCACTATTCCCTTGCAGAAGGATAATGATATCCAGGATGCGGAATCCTACACCAAGGCACTCTATATGCATCTTCAGGATTGCATGGACCGTGCTATCCCAAATAAAACCAAGACTCCTTCCTAAAGCATGAAGAAACCAGTCTGGTGGACCCCGGCCATAAGCAAACTTTACAATAAAAGGAGGAGACTTATAAAAAAAAGGCCAAATCTCAAGTAGAAAAATCATCCCTGATCAGCATTAGTAAGAAATTGAGGGCCCTCCAAGTCAACTAAAGCTAATTTTGAAAAGGAAGTTGCCAAGGATAACCATAAGGCCTTCTATGGCTACGTCAAAAACCTAAATGGCAACGCTCAGGTCTGTTCTGAGCTAGTACAAAATGGAACAAAATACACTGACCCTTCTGACATTGCCAACATTTGGCTGACAGGTTTAGTGCAAATTTCTACCCCCCCACACCACATACAGAGCCTATTACCATTCCAGGGGATTGTGTAAGTCCAATTATTACTGATATGTTGGTTAGCAAGGCTCTGTCTAAAGCTAAAAACACTGCCTCCATGGGACCAGATGGTGTCTCAGGCTGTGTCAAAGACAAATTCCAGCCCTCATGGACATGAGGGCCATTCAGCAAGTACCACAAGAGCAGGGGCAAGGATTTTACTCCAGACTTTTTCTAGTACCCAGGAAGGACAAAACCTGGAGACCAATTCTGGACCTGTCTACACTAAATACGTTTCTGGAAGTTCCAAAATTCAAGATGTTGACTCTTCAGCAGCTACTGCCCATGCTGGGCAAGAGGGCTTGGCTAGTAACTTTGGACCTAAAAGAGGCATACTTGCATATCCCTATCAGACAATCTTGCAGAAGATACCTCAGATTCATAGCTGGCTCAATGCATTACCAATTCTCTGCACTGCCCTTTGACTTATCTACTGCACCCAGGGTCTTTACAAAATGCCTGCCACCAGTAATTGCGTTTTGCAGACAAAAAGGAATTCAAATATATCCCTACTTGGGCGACTGCCTAATTCAAGCAGAGAACAAAGACACGCTTCTAAAGCATCTGGCGTTTGTTAAAAGATTACTTATTGGCCTAGGGTACACAGTAACCGAAAAGAAATCAAAACTTGTGCCCTCTCAAGAGGTAATATTCCTGGGTGCAAGCTTAAATACAACTGCCCAGATGGCTTATCTCACGCCAGACAAGCAAAAACAACTGACTACTTACTTCAAGAAATTGGCAACAAAAGCCTACTTATCTGCAAGGAAAATCCTGCAGGCCTTGGGTTTCATGGCATCCTGTATTCTACTATTTCCATATGCCAGACTGCATAAGAGGAAACTACAATGGTATCTGAAAAGTGTTTGGACTCAGCATTGCCACAGCCTGGAGACAGTAATTGCACTCACTCCCTGCCTACAACAGGAGTTTCGATGGTGGGCAGTAGCCTGTCACCACAACAAGGGTCTGCCATTCAGTTTACCCACAGCCAGACAGACACTGACAACTGATGCATCCGATTATGCCTGGGGGGCCCATATGGCAGGAAAATGCATTCAGGGCACATGGCCTGCAAACCAGATGCATCTTCACATCAATCAAAAAGAGATGCTAGCTGTTCAAAATGCCTTGACCAGCTTTCAAGGACCTGCTTCATCCAGGGCAATTGCTGATAAAGACAGACAACACTACGGTCATGTGGTACATAAACAAGCAGGGAGGTACTCATTCCTACCCCCTCTGCAGATCAGCAATAACCTTATGGGACACAACATTGGCTTTTCAAGTTCACTTGCAAGCACAATTCCTGCCAGGATAAACAAGTACTCTGGCAGACTAACTAAGCAGAAACCTCATGGATCCCCACGAATGGAAACTGGATCCACAAGTCTTCAGGATGATAATAAGGAAATGGGGTTGCCCAGACATAGACCTATTTGCCTCCCCTCACAACTGTCAATTGCAGAGATTTTGCACAAGGATTTACCACACGCAAGCATGGAAAGTGGACGCCCTATCATTCAGCTGGAAAAATCTTAACAGTATATGTTTTTCCCCCACTACCTCTCCTTCCCAGAGTACTCCTAAATGTCAGGCAAGAAAAGCCAAAAATGATTCTGATTGCACCAGACTGGCCACGCCAGCACTGTTTCCCGATCCTAAAGAGCTTGTCTCAAGGTCCAGCATGGATATTGCCTCAAACTTCTCACTTGCTGACCCAACAAAACAATCCTATCTTGTACAGCCAACTCAGGACCCTAAATCTGGCAGCATGGCAGATCATGTAGCCATTCTGAACACTCCTCTTTCAAAGGCTGTTATGGATGTTATCCTGGAGGCCCAGTACCAGAAAATCATATGCAGAAAAATGGAAGAGTCTGTGTTTGGAACCAGGAACACATGTCTGTACCAAACATTCCTCAGATTTTACAATACCTGACTGAGATGCTGAACAAAGGCCTTTCTCGTCAATTAAGATTCATGCCTCTGCCATTTCTGCACATTACAATACGGAACCACCTATCTTTTCTCATCCTTTTAATAAGGCAGTACCTCAGAGGGGCCAAAAACATTAGGCCTCTAAAGAGAGCACCAGTTCTGGCCTGGGACCTCAATTTTGTTTTGGAAAAACTCACACTGCCTCCTTTCGAGCCAGCATCAACAACGGATATTAAATTCTTATCCTGGAAAACAGCTCTGCTCCTAGCCATTACCTCTGCAAGGCGAGTCTCTGAGTTACAAGCACTCATGGCTGTGGAACCTTTTATCATTTTTCATCCAGACAGGGTTTCTGTGAGGACAAACCCTACATTTATGCTTAAGGTGGTGTCCAGTGTGGCCCTCAATCAAACCATTCACTTGCCTACCTTTTTACCCAAATCCACAGAACAAGGTTGAGAAAATTCTGCATTCTTTGGACATACACAGGCAGTTACGCTTCTACTTGGACAGAACTAAAGCTTTCAGAAAGACTGAGCATCTTTTAGTGTCATATGCTGCAGGATCACAAGGAAAGGCTATCTCAAAACAGACTATTTCTAAAAGGATAGGCTATTGCATCCGTTTCTGCTATTCTCAACATGGCAAATCAGTGCCTAAGGGCATTAGGCCTCATTCCACCAGAGCAGCAGCCACTTCAGCAGCCTTCCTCAGGGGAGTACCAACCAAAGAAATCTTAGAGGCTGCAACTTGGAGTTCAGTGCACACCTTTACAAAGCACTACCCCTTGCCTCTCTACTCTAAATCCAGAGCAGGCTTCGCCACTGCAGTTGTGCAGGGCCTAATAGCCTCTCCTAATCCTATTTAGCCCAGCCACCCTTCCTCAGCTTTGGGATTCAACCCAAGAGTAATGACTGCAACAGTGAAACACTATGAACATAGTACAGTTGTGTACCTACCATAAATGTAGATGTTCGAGTATATTCACTGTTGCAGTCCAGGTTACCCACCCCCATCCCCTTTCTCCTTGCTGGGACTTGTCTGCACTTCTCTATCCTTTTACAACCTTTTTGGTGTATTTGCTTGTAGATGAAGGAAATGTTATTTTTGTGTATGCATTTCGTATTAATATATTTTTCAGCTTACCTATTTGGGGCACCTGACATCTGGGGCAAGAAAAACTGAAGAAAATGGTGTCTGCTGCATCTTTTACACCCCTGGCACACTGATGTCGGGGAAGAGGCGACAGCAACCGACGCCGGACCTAGACTTTGGAATTCTGGCCGACTTCGGGTAGCCTGCCAGCAGGCTAACCCAAGAGTAATGACTGCAACAGTGAATACACTCTAACATCTACATTTATGGAAGGTACACAGCTGTACTTTTCTGATGTCATTCTAAGGAGATCCAGTATCTGTCTGCTTGGGATGACATGATTAACAGACCTCGATGCTTTGCCAGAGATGGCCTGCATCTGTCACCCCTGGACTTCCGGATACTGGCCAAGGCTCTTGCCACCCCTATAGTGCCTTTTTTTAGGCTGTGTTCCAAAGACCAAATTACCACCATAACAGCTACAAACAAATGCAGTCTGAGGATCATGTTGCTCACTGCTAAAAGTCTAAATCTGAAAATGCACTCACTCAAAGCACTCTTTAAAATGGAGAACACTGACATTTGTGCTGTAACAGACACCTGGTTCAAGGCAGCAGAAAGCACCCCTGCACTACCAGGCTATAATTCCTTCCACACCTTTCAGCCCCAGAAACTTGCCCGAAGCTCCAAAGGCAGTGGTGTTTTCATATTCATAAAGGATGCGCACACCTCCAGACTGGTAGCCCAACATAATGCATCAGAGATACTTCAGGTGCAGCTAACATTGGGTAAGACAGCGATTCAGGTCATAGCCTGCTGTAGGTCCCCAACATGTCCCAAGACTCACACTCCACGTTCCTAAGCACATTGGAGAATGTTAGGGTCTAACATAACACATTCATACTGGGCGACTTCAACTACCCCTCCATTAACTGGGAAAACTACTCATGTAACTGAATAAACTCGGCATAAAGTGCAACATGCACCATAAATTAACAAAAAAAAAAACAAGTCAAGAACCAAGCGAATAGCTGCACCTTCTTTATTGCACACTTCTTCTGGTACCTTGACTAAAAAGCCTTCAAGGAATAGCATAAACTATAGTAACCTTTTTATATCCTTTCAGTTTTATATGTAGCTATAATTAACATAATTCATTCACTTACATTTAATTAATAAAAAACACCACCCAAGCTTAAAGACACAGTTCCCTTGAAGAAAATGAAGATTTGCACTAGCTACAAAAATAACCACATGCATAATATAAAAGTGCAAATCTAAACATTGTAAAAAAAAACACACAGTTTGCCCTAAGGCTTAAACTAAATACATAATTATAACTGTTCCCTGCTCTACAATGAATTTTATACATAGTATGACTACCTTACCATAATTTTTAATAAATAGCAGCATTCCTAATTTCATATTCACATTTCCGCTACATGAACATATACAAAAACATTTCATTATGTTTTATAAACCATCCCAATTTAATTTCAACTTCAACCCTTGTGGATGTAAGATTCCTAAATTAATTGAGTTTCACTTCCAAATTCAATAACTTGAGGACAACCCCCCCCCCCCATGTTATTAACTCACACTAAAAAAGAAGCCTTCCAAATTTCCACCATTGGCGGAACAAAAATGTGCCACTGGGCTTTCCAATCTCGAATTCCTGACATCCCCAAATGTTCCAATATCCTCAACTTAGCCTTCCTTTTCATTTGCCCTATGTACCACCTGGTTGGTAAACAACCACATCCTATAATATAAACAACTCCACAAGAGACACATTTGAATTAATTTATAATCCAGAATTAATGATGGATCCATCTAAATTCCTAATTTTATTACATACTTTACATTTTCCACAGGGAAAGGCCGCCAGCTTTTCCCGCACAATATTCTGTGCCCTTTGGTTTAGCAATTCCCTCAAATTGCTGAATCTGCCATAGGAGAAGGTAACTCTCCCCACTACCTCATCCCTGCAAACCACTGGCCATAATTTGTTTACCAATTCCCTTAAGGTATCTGAGAAGGGAGAAAATTTTGTTACGTAGAACATAGCCTCTGTTTTCAAATCATGAACATTCTACTCATTCTAACCCCTGGAGCCTTTATGGTAACATCCTCTCCCTGGCACCCCTCTGACCTTATCTATTGCTTCCTGAATGTATGTAGCCTTCTAGCCCCTCTTTGATAATTTATTCCTTACCATGACAAACTCCTTTTCCAACATCTACTTGTCCGATGTATTAGTAAAAGTGTGCTTAAATTCCCCATCGGGTAAAGATTTTATTGAATGCAATGGATGAGAACTACTGGCCTCAATTTTATCACCAGCTGTTATTTTATGAAAAGGACTATATTGAAGCTTCCCCTCGTTGTCCACATTAAACTCCACATCAAGAAATTGCATGGTTTTATCATTAGTTCTATATGTGAATTCCAAACCAAAAAAATTTGAACTTAACATAACCATGAATTTCCTGAATTCACTTTGATCTCCCCTACACACACATATTAAATCATTGATCAAACGTTTAAACAAAATCACATTATTCTTGTAAAAGCATGTGGGATAGACAAACATTTTTCAAAAAATGCCATAAACAGTATGGCATAAGAGGAGACAAAAGCCGCCCCCATTGCTGTTCCATCCAGCTGCAAGTAAAATGTTTGTTCAAAACTAAAATAGTCATGTGTAAGGGCAAATTCTAATAGTTGACAAACATAAGTAGTTTGTGGACCTTCCCGGATCATTTTGACAATTGCTTCTAAGCCCTTTTCAGTTTTAATATTTGTGTAAAATGACTTTACATCCACGCAAGCAAAATAATAATCAGGGCTCAATTGTATCCCATTCATCCTCTCCAAAACCTGGGCAGCATTTTTTACTTACGACTAAACCCTAGGGAGGAATAACTTCAATTGGGAGTCCAAAAAGATGCCAGTGTTGTGCTGCTACACCCGAAACTATCAGTCTCCCTGGTGGTTTAGTAAGTGATTTATGCAACTTTGGAATTGCAAAGAACCTGGCATCCCTAGGACTTTTCACAAACAGTTTTTAACGTCAGATTGATTAAAGAAGCCCAACCTTTCACCTCTCTCCAATAACTCAAGTAAATCCTCATTAAAGAAGCCCAACCTTTCACCTCTCTCCAATAACTCAAGTAAATCCTCATTAAATGCACTTATTGGCTTAGATTGTAACTTCTTATAGATTTTTTTCATCTGACAATAAATCTATCACCATGCTGTTGTATCCTTCCCTTGTCATTACAACCCAATTTATACCCACCTTGCCTGCCTGTGTGAAAACGTATTGTTCAGTCAAACCACGCAACTGCTTTAAAGCTTCCCAGTGTGCTGTACTTAAATTCCAAACATTCGGTTTGTGAACAAAATGCTTATATGCAACTTATATTTGTTTACACAAAACCATTTCAAGCGTGTTGACTGCTGTAGACTTTTTAGGGGGTAAAAAAGAGCTTACACAGGGAACCTTCGGAACACACAATTTTCCATATCAGTTGCAAAATTAACATTTCTTTCATTAGAAAGGTCAGAGTCACTACTAGTGTCCCAAGTTCAACATGTTATCAATGTCCACAACAGGGTTGTCATAAACTGAAATGTTCAGTAACGAATCATCACTGCCCAGTTCTACTTCACTGCTGCTTTGCCCCTTATTCGAGAAGAAAACTTTTAAATGCAGTTTTCTGCAAAAATTTTTTACTTCCCCCAGTTAAGTCTGCTAGAGTTGGTAAGTGCGTAGGAACAAATTTGGTGCCCTTAGATAAAACACACACTGCTTCTTCCGAAAGCGTTAAGTCTGATAAATTCACAATGCTCAGGTCATCACATGAAATATGTTCAGGGAAAGCACAATCAGTATAATTTAAACTTACCTCACCCTGTTCATTGAAGTGGTTAAATTTCTTTTTCCCTTTTCCCTGAAAACTTTTGCCTCTTCCTTTACCACAGGCCATGTTGTCAGACTCCTCCACAACTTCCATCTGTATGGGGTTATTAGGTGCTTTGCTCATATCTTCAAATGAGACACTTTTCTGACCATTAGACACTATTTCCTCTGATACTGAAGTATTTTGAGAGGAAAAACCTGAGCGCGATATATTCCTCCTATTTGCTTAGGTCTTGCGCCCCCTTCTGCCTTTTCTTTGCCAGGAGAAAATAATTCCACACCCATAATCACCAATGTCCCTTGCAAACTTTCTTTTCTTCCTTTCTATAACCTCTGATTCCACCTTTACCAGTCGTACCTTCACATCTCCCAGTTTGCTTGCAAACAAGATATCCGATGTCTCTAACGCCTCCTGTAATTGGGTAATGGAACTCCGTATCTTCTCCTGTGCACGAACATTTCTTTTGATTAGGATTTTTAACCAACTAATGGTGCAAAGCAGCGACACAGATTTCCACTCTTCCAGTAAATCATTTTCTTCTTCTGAAAACTCACACGCTGGTAAATGGTCAACCCTTAGCCCTCTAGGTGTTCAGTTCCACATACTTTTTTTGTAACAATTTTATATCATGGAACAGCAAGACTTCTTTTTTCAGAAGCTTCTCCAGCTGATCATACCTCTCGTCCATCCGACTATCATTGCCCATGGACCACGGATCATTGCATGCAATTTTATCTTCTCTTTCCTTCTGCTTGGGTTTTAAAAACCCCAGGAATCGCCGCTTCTCCTTCCATAGACATAACTGATTAAACACAGCATAAAGTGCAACGTGCACCATAAATTAACAAAAAAAAAAAAGTCTGGAACCAAGCAAGTAGCTGCACCCTCTTTATTACACACTTCTGGTACCACAGCTAAAAAGCCTTCAAGGAATAACAAAATAAAGCCTTTTTATATCCCTTCAGCTTTATATGTAAATATAATTAATTTGCCTACACTTAATAAAAACACCACCCAAGCTTAAAGACACAGTTCCCTTGAAGGAAATGAAGATTTGCACTAGCTACAAAAATAACCACATGCATAATATAAAAGTGAAAATCTAAACATTGTAAAAAAAAAACACACCAAGTTTGCCCTAAGCCTTAAACTAAATACATAATTATAAATGTTCCTTGCTCTACGATGAATGTTTTACATAGTATGACTACCTTACCATCATTTTTAATAAATAGCAGCATTCCTAATTTCATATTCACATTTCCGCTACATGATCATATACAAAACCATTTCATTATATTTTATAAACCATCCCATTTAAGTCCAAATTCAACCCTTGTGGATGTAAGGTTCCTAAATTAATTATGAGTTTCGCTTCCAAATTTAATAACTTACGGACAAATCCCCCCCCCCCCCTCCTCCCATGTTAAGTCCAAAGGGTCTAGCCTTTTTTTTTTTTTTTTTTAACTACTCGTGTACCAATACATGTGCCTAGCGTTTCCTGGAATTCATTAATTCAAATGTCCTGAACCAGCTCATTCTTACCCCCACTAGAGGTAGCAACATCCTTGACCTGGTCATTACTAACCTGGGTGACCATTGCTCTACAACAATAGTTAACTCCTCCCTGGTTAAATCCGACCACAAACTAATCACCCTGGAAATACACGTCCCACCCCCCCCCGCAAAGGTAACCACCATGAAAAACTTCTCCAAAGCTAACTTTGGGCTCCTAAAAACAGAGGTGGCTAACTTCATGGCACCCATGCAAATGGAGAATAGTTGCATGACTGCCAAATCATACACCAATGCACTGTACAAACACGTGCACAAATGCAAGAATCTCGCCATACCCAATAGAGCCAAGATGCTCTCCAAAAAAAAGGAAGCCAATCTGGTGGTCCCCTGCTGTAAACAAACTCTACAACAGAAGGAGGAAACTGATGTGGAATAAGGTGAAGTCCCAAGACTGGAAAAAAACCCTTATCAACCTCAACAAAAAGTTGAGATCCCTCATCAAATTGTCTAAAGCTAGCTATGAAAACAGAATTGCAGCAGATAGTAAAGACAACCACAAGGCCTTCTATAGTTATGTAAAGAATCTCCATGGCAATGCTCAGATTTGCTCTGAGCTACTGCAAAATGGTACCTCCTGTACCGAGCCAACAGATATTGCCAGTATACTGGCCGACAGATTCAGTGCCAACTTTACCCCCCCCCCCCAAAAGGACCAATCACAATACCAGTAGATTGCCAAGCACTCAGTATTACTGTTGCACAGGTTAAAACAGCACTGTCCAAGGCCAAGAATACAGCTTCCATGGGACCTGACAATATCCCTGGTTGTGTTCTACATGAACTACAGAGTGAACTGGCACCTCACCTGTGTGCCTTGTTCAATCACAGTTTCACCTCAGGCTTCGTCCTTACTGAATGGCACACTGCTACAGTCATGCCTCAACACAAAGGAGGAGCGACTACAGACCCTGGGAACTATCGCCTTGTAAGCCTGACAAGTCTGATATGCAAAGCTATGGAACGCATCATCATGGACCTAATAAACAAGGATATGAGGAATCTCCAAACTCTGGATCCCACACAGTTTGGTTTTGTGAAGGGTAGATCATGCCTTCTCAACTTGGTTGACTTCTTTGAGTCGGTCACCAGAGCTGCGGATGAAGGTTGTGGATGAAGGCAAGGTGGTTCATACAGCCTACTTTGATCTGGCCAAGGCGTTTGATACCATTCCCCATTCAGGAATCCTAGAAAAACTCTCTAAGCTAGGCATCAACCCTTATATCACTGGGTGGGTTGCAAATTGGCTCACAGATAGACCTCACAGTGTGAACGTAGCAGACCTCACAGTGTGAAAGTAGCAGACTCCAAGTCAGACTGCCGACCAGTCACGTGTGGAGTCCCAGAGGGGTTCGGTCCTGGGTCCTCCTCTTTTTGGTATCTACTTCTCTGAAGTCCAGGCCAACTCAAAGGGTCTCTGGCTGACAAAGTTCACAGGTGATTGCAAGTTGGGAGCTATTATTGACTTCCCCAAGTGATGTTGACATCCTACAGAAAGGCCTCACTGAGACCAACGATTGGTGTGAGAACTATGGCCTTAAGCCCAATGCCAAAAAAATGTCGTCATCCCCTTTGGGAAAAACCCGGTTCCCATTAATTACTACATCGATGGTAGTCCACTGAACACCGAAGGTGCTATAAGAGGTCTGAGAACCCAGGTTGACAGCAGCCTCTCTTTTGACTACCACATTGTCACTGTGGTCAGAAAGTCCTATGTGGCACATCTCATTACTAAGGGTTTTGCATCCAAGAAGAAAGAGGTCATTGTCTCCCTCTACTCTTCCCTCTTTAAGCCAATCATAGAGTACAATGCCCCATTTGGCATGTACTTCACTAGACACCTGTAACAACTAGAGAGGCCACAAAAGTACCTCACAAAGAGGATCCTAGGCCTTAAAAACGTGTCTTGTATGGACAGACTCAAAAAAACAACTATTCTCTGTCTCCTATCACCTGCTTAGAGGCAATCTCTGCTTGACATACAAAGCCATATCTGATCCAGCTCTGTTGGAAATGCTACATCTAAAGAAATCCCAATCCCTTTGCACCACAAGCTCCAGTGACCTCAACCTCATTACCACAGTCCAACAGAATGTGCTGGAGGGACAGGTTCATAACCCAGAGACTGCCATTGCTATGGAGTAGACTTCCCATACATGTCAAACAGAGCACCTCACTGGGCGTCTTCAAGAGAAATCTTGATGAGTGGATGGGAAATAGAAAGTTCGCCCTGGGGATCACTCCAATGGCTCTACTAGACAGCGGCACTGGGAACTAAGGTCGGGTAGCACGATATCAGGGTAATCCTATGGGCTAGGCTTGTAAAGGCTCCAGGGCCATTAGCCTAGTACACACCTATGAACCTATGAGATTGTCAGCTGCATTGGTAAAGAAGGATAAAGCCCTAACTAAGACCTAGATTATGTGAATTCAATCAGCAGGTCTAATACGTTCAAAGAGGGCATGGTAAGATGAGGAAAGGAATGACAAAGCTTTACCTTCTCTCCTCTATTCGTGGTGGTTGGGATGATGACCCAGGTGGCTGGCCATTTCCTGTTCAAGAAGCCAGGCTAAGTGTGTGAGCAGGCTTTGGGAGGCATTGCTGCCATGTGAAGGTCGGTCTCATTGCTCTTAATCTGTGCCTCATAACTTGCAGTGGCTTATAAAAAAAAAAATGGCATGCTGGAGGGGTAGAGCCTTGGCTGCAACACTGGCTGTAGTATGACTACCTTACACAGTTACTCCACTCCCAATTCCCTGGATGCAAGCAACCCTTTTTAGCTGAAAATGTACTTTTGTCTACAGAGATTGAACCCTTTCTCATTAAGGAAGTGTGCTGGGACGTGTTCCAGAGTATTCGTATCACTGTACGAAGATAGAGCTGTGGTGGGAATTGAAGTCAGCAAAGTCTGCAGTGAGTTGTACTAGTATAATTTAGTACAGAAGATGAATACAAGTTGGAAGTATGTGTTTGTGTGCGTGTTGTGTGATAGGTTCATAGGTGTGTACTAAGCTACTTGACCACAAAGGCCTTTTCAAGCCTAGTTGTATTTCCCAAATGTATACCTAAAGATTATTTTTAGGAGTATGCTAGGCGATGGGTAGTCAGGCGTTTACAGGCTCTGTACATTGGAGACATAGGAGCCAGACCAGGGGTGAATTTGCAGTCCAGTCGTCCAAGTTACACTTGACTAGGATTAAGAACAAACTCTGCTTCACCTGGATGGGAAGGCTAGTGCAAGGAATGGGTATTCTCTGAAACACATACCTGCCCCTCGAACATGACCTATTAATGTTCCAAGCAAGTTTTTAAGTGTCTTGATTGAATGGTCATGATGCTTTTTGTTTTGTGGCTATGCAAAAGACCATCAGAATGGGATCTTAGGAAGGCTTGTATGCCGAGCAAGTATCACCCCCTCAGCAGTCTGTAGGAGACTGTATTAGGGATAGGGCTTTGAGGCAGTCTGCATATGACGCATTGTTTACACCCTTTTTCTTGTTGTGGGGAACCCCTGTAGATGTTCTAGGTGCTGCATGTGCCTGATCAGGTACATACTGAAAGCGGTGTTGTATTTGATGTCTAATAAGACCCATATACAGTGGAAAGAGGACTTCCTTGGATTTGGATGTCATATCCTTGCTTATAAGTTGCGCAACATAGAATAATTTCCTTACTGTCTTAGACACATGTTGTTCAAATACCAGGTTACTGTCTATGTACAATCCTGTATCTCTGACTACTGTGTTTAGTCATAGGGGTGTGGTATCAATGAGGTAATTTCCTGGGGTAGCCAACTTTCCAAAACGTACAACCATGAGTTTCTTGGCACTGAGTTTTAATTCATGGTTTTGGCACTAGTTATTTGTCCTTGTGACCCTTTCCTGGGGGATATTGTAGTTTTGGGAAGAATTCTATAACTGCTTCTGCTTTACCATCATTAGCAAACTTGTTCAGCCAGATGCCCCTGATTTTGGCCTTTACTTTAGAGAAATGGATGCCAAAAAGGAGCGGACCCAGCACAGAACCCTTAAGGACTCGCTAGTCACCAGCCTCTTTATGGAGGTGGAATCCCCTGTCCTAATTTCCTGGGTCCTGTCCGAGAGCTGGCTGGTTTTCTAGTGTTTAACACAGTTAATGCCTAATTTTGTGAGTTTGTTTACAATGCCTGTGCAGGGTGTAGTATTAAATGCCTTTGCCATCTCAGGATGGGCATTATGCACTGCACAGATTACCCTCCTTCATTGTCTTGACAACCTTCTCGAAGTCCACCAGGTTGATGAGGCATGCTCTTCCCTGGACGGAAGCAAACTGGGGTGGATCCAGTGTCTAATGATTTTCTCTGTCATTTATTACTTACATGGTTTTGCATATGAGAATGATCAAACTTGTGTATCTGTAATTTCCAGATTCTGTAGAAGGCACAGCCTAGTGCAAGGGAATAACTGTTGAAGCTCTCCATTTACATGGTTTGAAGCCTGACTGGAGGAGGAAGTTTTGTTAAATACTGACTCAGGTGGTCCTGATAAGGTTGTGTTTTATGCTCTTTAGGAGGCATCTTGGGATATTATCAGTACCCATCAGTGTGTTCTTGGCCTTGGAGAGTGCACTTAGAACCATGCTCCCTAGTGATAGTTGGGGGTTAAAACTGCAGCTGAATTTGTCAGACAATAGATTTGTTGCATTTTCCAGCTCCTCTTAGGTGGATCCATTTGCAATTATCTAAGCAGGTTGTTGGAAGTTGATGGAATGGTGTAAGGTGTTTACCTCGCAGACAAAAGGTACAGAGTTCGATTCTCATTGTCTGGCTATTGGCTGGACATGTAATAGACTGTAGACTGATTGAATAGTATTTACCTGTGAAAAACATTGTTGTAAACTGCCTTTGAGATTGCACACATGGCTGAAGAAAGCCTTGTTGTTGGCATTGGTCTGGGAGGCTATTTTTACCTCCAAACTGGCTTTGGTAGACTTGATTTGCCCTCTGAGTTGTTTAGATTGAGAGAGTTTTTATCCTGCCATGTGTTGCATTTCCTAACTTTTGCCATGACTTTCTTCTTCCTTTTTTTGTACAACCTGTCACTGTTTGGATTCTATGTAGTTATCTTGTTTTTTGTTTGGTTTGAGCTTATTCCTTTTTCGGCACAGCTGTCTCTATGTATTTATTAACAAGATTGTACAGAATTTCTGTGAACAATTAAGGTTAGGCAAATGTGTTAGGGTTTGGTGTAGCTTGAAATTTTGCCAGTTTATCACTTGATAGGAAGTTAGCCTTAGAATAGTCCATAACTACTACTGAGTTAGCTGGAGCAGGGTTTTTATTTTTATTTCAAAGGATGCTGCTTTATGGTGTGACCTTACCAGAGAGGATGTTACAACGAGGAGGAGGTGCTGTGTTCACTCATGTTTGTGAGGACCAGGTCTAGTATGTTTGTGCACGTAATGGGTGTGTGGACTCTGATCCAGGGTGTTTGCAAGGACCTGCATGTGTGGGGTCCTGTATGATTCTCATATTATAGTGAGGTAGTTAGTCTCCCATGGTTATTATATTGGGTTGAATGGTAAGTATGCCCAGTATGTTTAAATATGAATTATGTTTTTTTCTGGGTCATAGAGGGGGGTTCTATAGTTTGCGGGTATGGTATGCCTGTAGTGATTTGGACATGGAGAATCTCAAGTGTGTCATCCTGTTTGATCATGTGTTCTTGATGTAGATTGAGACATCTCCACCTTTCTTTTCTGCTTGTGCAGTAGTTGGCCTAAATGTGTGGAAGACATTGTTGCCCTTCGCTGCTTGTGTGCCCTCCATGACTTTATACCATTCTCCATGGTGAGGAGAGCTTGGAGGGTGTGGATTTTTTTGTTTAGACTCCTGACGTTGAGAAGTTTTCACATTACCTTTGGTTGATTTTGTTATGTTGGAAGTGTTGTCAATTTGACATTGCCTAATAAAGGCACTAAGACGAGTGCAGACTATTCTTGGTAAAGCAGTGTGGTCTGTCAACCATGTTCTCCCGTGCTGACAAATATTGCACCCTCTTGGAATGTTACCAGAAGCTAAGTGAGTTATTAAATCAGTTCATATTGTAGCATTCTCCTTTGTGAAATTAAAATGCTTCTCAGTGTTAGGCTCAGGCTCATTACAGCTTGGGACACACAACCTGAGAGCTCCATAATGTTTTTCTTCATATAGTCCAGGGAGGTACGTCTCAGGTTTACACACACATGTACTTTGACTGAGTTATAGTGTACTTGTACTTCAGTGAAATAAGTGCATGGTCTGGTGGATCCTGGCCCCTTACAGACAACTGACTGTGACTTTCTCCTTGCTCAGCCTGGTGAGTGGGGCATCTGTTTGTCTCAAAGTGGAGTCTCCTGTGGGTTGTGTAGTGCTTTGTCATACAGGCATTGAAGTTGAGGCTCTGTGCAGTGTGACTGTATATGTTGTGGAGGGTGGTTTGGTGGAGCGCTGAGGATATTTATTGCAGGTTCAGTGTCTTGGGGGGGGGGGGTCTTTGCGGTTTAGGAAGATTATTTTTAAGTGCCTCAGATATGTAGGTCTGTGTCTGATTCATACTGTGTGTGTGGTGGGTGTAGTCTGTGTGTACTTCTGCCAGTGTGGTTGGTATTATTAGTGCTTCGGTATGTGAGGTCTTTGCCTCCAATGTTGTATAAATACATCTCTCACGTGCCTTATTTTTTGAGAATTAGTTTGTTGTCAGAAAACATAAAGCAATTGGTACATTCCTTCAGGATTCACATATATGCCAACCTTGCAGCAGAGATAGCAGGAAAGTTCATGTCCATCGTTACTGGCCTTTTTTAGGTAATCTGCAGGTTTTGCAGAAAGTGTTGTAGTAAGGGTATCTACTTCCAAGCACTTGTCTCTGTGCAAAATAGTTGCTCTTTGTGCAACCAAGGAAAAGAGAAGTCTGACTGGTAGTTTTATATTTGCAAAGAACCACTATTGGAGTCTTTCTTTGTTGTCTGTGCGGCACTGTTGATTTGTTTCTGACATATTTCATCAAAATCCTGTATATAAGGATGTGTTGCATCTGAATTTAGTTGAGCTTGGTAGACCCCTGTGTGTAATCTAGATTACTATCTGAATTTGTAAGAGCACTGTACTAGAGAATTGTATTTGCAAACAGAAGTGTGGCTAACTTTCTGTCCATGAGTTTTGTTTTGCAGAAACGAGCATATTTTATTTTATATACCTACCATGTAATTAAACTGGTAAATGTCAGTGTGGAAAACGGATTCCCCATAAATACTGTCACGAGCAGCGTCTTTTTTTGCTTGGGTGCTTCTCACGGTTGTACTGAATGCTCTACTCGTCAAGAGTTTGTCCTTCAGACCCTTTGTAGTCATCTCTTCTCCTTGTCTGTCTACCTGGAGAACCAGCATCTTCAGTTGTTGGCACATGGTGCTATGGTGGAATCGTCCCATCCCAAGGATCAGCTAACTGTCTGCCAAGAAGACTACCAAAAAAGTGTGGTCTGATTCAGCTGCTGTACCTCCTGTCTTAGAGATCTCCTTCAAGGCTGGTGAAAGCCCGGGAGGGCCATCTGGTTGTTCCATCGGATTGCTCTCCCGCAACCACTTTGGAGGCAGACATGGATTTGGCTTCTTCCGTGTCCTCTGAGGTTCTGCAGATGGCCATTGAGGGTGTTGAGGGGAAATATTGGCTGATAATATTCAAGGGACTGAGGGGCATTCTGCAGATTGATTGGGAGGAGCTTCCCACTACATTGAGTGTTGGCAAGAGTCTGAACCTCCTAAGGTCTTTAGGGCTGACATCCCTGTAAAGAAGAAGCAGCAGAAAACTAAACATATTTCCTCTCTTTCCAGAGATCCCCAGCATAAATGGCAGGATTTTACACTTGGGTTGTTTAATGCACTCGTGGTCTTGGAAGTCTCCACAGGGAGTTTTTGTTCCTGCTCCCCTTGGTCATCTACTCCACTTAAGATGCCTAGGGAGCAGGACTTTTCTGATGAAGACTTGGACTCGGGGGGGGTCTTTGGCATACTTCTCTCAAATTCCTTCTCCATTGGACTTGGGTTCTTAGAGGAGGAAGATCCCAATAGCCCAGATCCTCCCTTTTGAGGAACTGTCTTTTGAGGATACCATCTCTCATATGATGGAATTCTTTAAATGGTACTGTTTTCAGGTTTCTGCCATCCAGAAGTATTATGAATTCCTCCAAATAGGATCATAGGAGATTACTAGGCTAATGGCTCTGGGGCCCTTACAAGCCTAGCCAAGAGTTTATCCCCAAAAAAGAAACCTCAGTCAGCACCTGTTGCCCCTGAGAGACACAGGTGGAACCCGTGGGACAAATCTGTGGTTTCCCATCTACTCATCAAGGTTGTGCTTGAAGAGGGTCAGCGAGGTACTCTGACATGTATGGGAAGTCTATTCTGGAGACAGGGCAGCATCTGGGAGACAAACCTGTCTCTACACCAGGTTTTGTTGTTGTCGCATATTAGGTTTAGGCCTTTTGAGCGGGTAATGTGTGAGGAATTAGACTTGCGGATGTGGAGCATATCTAGTATGGCAGGGTCCGAGATTGCCTTGTAGGCGAGACACAGATCACCTCCGAGCAATCTGTATGATACAGAGTAGAGTGATGGTGATTTGAGCCTGTCCGCATAGGACAGATGTTTGAGGTCATGGATTCTTTGTGAGGTATTTCTGTGGCCTTTTCAGTTGGTGCAGGTGTTCATAGGTTCATAGGTAGGTACTAGGCTATTGGCCCTAGGGCCTATATAAGCCTAGCCAAACGGTACCCTGGCTTTTGCCACCCAAGAAAATTATTTTCCTGTGCCCCTGTCAAGTAGAGCCACAGAACTGATCCCCGGGGTGAATTTCCCATCTCCCATCCAATCATCAAGATTTTTCTTGAGTGCTAATGAGGAGCTTTGTTTGATATAGATAGTTTGTTCCAGAGTATGGGAAGTCTCTGAGACTGGAATCTATCCCTCCAGCATGTTCTATTTAATGTGGTGACAAGGTTTAGGTCCCTAGAGCGTGTAGCTCTGAGGGATTGGGATTTCTTTACGTGGAGCATGTCCAACAGCTCTGGGTTTGACATAGCTTTGTATGTTAGGCAGAGATTGCCTCTGAGTAGGCGATATGCGACGGAGTAAAGCTGGAGTTTTTTGAGACGGTCTGCGTAGGGCATCTGTTTGAGGCCGATAATCCTCTTTGTAAGGTATTTCTGTGGCCTTTCCAGTTGTAGATTTCTTGTGAGGTACATACCAAAAGGGGCGATGTACTCTATAATGGGCCTAATGACTGAGGAGTACAGAGAGGTAATCTTTTTTTCTGGATGCAATTCCTTTACTTATGAGATGAACTAAGTAAAAGGCTTTTCTGACCACTGCCTCTAAATGATGGTCAAATATGAGATTGTTGTCAACCTGTGTACCCAGGTCCCTCACCACAGGTTGTGTGCTTAGGGGGATGCCGTTGATGTGGTAATTAGTAGGGGCCGTGTTTTTACCGAATGGTATGATCATACATTTTTTTTGCATTTAAGGCCATGACTTTGGCACCAATCATTTGTTGCTGTGAGACCCTCTTGCAGTATGTTAACATCATGTGGGGAGTCAATGAAACCACCCAACTTACAGTTGTCTGCAAACCTGGTCAGCCACAGGCCTTTTGTCTTTGCCTGGACCTCTGAGAAGTAGATGCCAAACAGTAGGGTTCCCAGGACAGATCCCTGGGGAACACCACTAGTGACAGTTCTGCTGTCTGAGGTGGAGGCGCTTATTTTGACCGTGTGGTTTCTATCGGTGAGCCAGTTGGCCACTCACCTGATGAGATGGGGATTTACACAAAGTTGTGTTGGGATTTATGCCAAGTTGTGTTAGCTTTTTGGTAATGCCCAAGTGTGTGTGGGGGGGGGGTCAAAGGCTTTAGCCAAGTCAAGGTAAACTGTATGTACTGACTTTCCCTCATCCAGGGCCTTGGTGATACTCTCAAAGAAGTCACCTATGTTCAGCAGGCAAGATCTGCCCTTGACAAATCTGAACTGGGTGGGATGAAGTGTTTGGAAATTGCCTATGTCCTCGTTTATGAGATTCATAATAATACACTCCATGGCTTTACAGATCAGACATGTCAAGCTAATGGGGTGATAGTTACCACGGTCAGTAGTGGCACCATCTTTGTGCAAGGGGATGACAATGGCCATTCTCCACTCTGCTGGAATGAAGCCTGTACTTAGGCTGTGGTTGAATAAGGGTGCTCAGTGGCAAAGCTAGTTCTTGCTGGAGATGGTGCAGAATACAGCCTGAGATCCTATTGTGTCCCATGGAAGCTGTGTTCTTTGCCTTGGATAGGGCCTTTAACACTTGATCTACAGAGATGTGAAGTGCAGGACAAGTATCGGGGATGTCAAATGGGCCTTGGATGGGGCAGTGAAGTTAGTGCTGAACCTAAGTCAGCAGGATCAGGACCTGGTTCAAGGCTCCAGAGAGCACCCCTGCATTACCAGGCTATGTTTCATACCACACCTTTCAGCCACCTAACCTGGACCGAAACACTAAAGGCGGAAGTGTGTCCATATTCATTAAGGATATCCACACCTCCAGGCTAGTTGTGTAGCATAATGCATCCGAGATTATCCAAGGAGTGACTAACTCTGGGCAAGACCACAATCCAAACTAACTTGCTACAGATCCCCCACCATGCCCCAGGATTCCCACTCCTCATTTCTTGATACACTGGAAAATATTAGGGTACAACCCAACACCCTAATAATGGGCAATTTCATCTACCCCACCGCTAACTGGGAAAACTACTCATGTGCCAGCCCTTCTGCTCAACGTTTTCTGGAGTTCATAAATTCCAATGCCTTGGAGCACCTTGTCCACACCCCCACCAGGGGCAGCAATATCCTAGACCTGGTCATTGCCAACATGGGCGACTAGTGTTCCACATCAGAACATGGGAGGTCAATTCCTCATTGGTCAGGTCTGACCACAAGCTAATCACCCTAGACATACACATCCAGCCCCCACCCCCCATAAACCACAGTAAAAAATTTCTCCAAAGCCAACTTCACACTTAAGACAGAAGTGGCAAACTTCACGACACCCATGCAGCCGGACAATAGAGGTACGACTGCTGAATTCTATGCAAATGCACTTTATAAGCACTTGCATGGGTGCATGGATCATGATATCCTTAACAGAACCAAGATGCTATCCTCCAAAAAAAAGGAAGCCAATCTGGTGGTCCCCTGCCATAAACAAACTCTACAACAGAAGAAAGAAACTGTTGCAAAATAGTGTAAAATCCCATGATTGGAGGAACTCCTTGGTCAGCCTCAATAAGAAGCTGAAATCCCTCATAAAATCCTCCAAAGCTGGTTACGAAAACAAAATCGCCACTGATTCTAAAGACGAGCACAAAGCATTCTATAGCTATGTCAAGAATCTCAATGGCAACACTCGGATCTGCTCTGAGTTACAGCACAATGGCATTAAATATACAGAACCAACTGATATTGTCAACATCCTGGCAGATAGGTTCAGTGATAACTACACACCTCGCACCCCCTAAAGGGCCCATCCCTGTACCGAAAGAATGCAAAGTTCCTGTAATCACGGCTGCACAGGTAAAAACCACACTCTCCAAAGCCAAGAACACAACATCCTGTGGACCTGACAACATCCCAGGCTGCGTTCTGCATGAGCTACAGAATGAACTGGCACCCCACCTAAGCACCATGGTCAATCATAGCCTCACCTCAGGCTTTGTGCCCACTGAGTGGCGCACAGTGACTATCTCACTCCACAAAGGGGTTGCCACCATGGACCCCGGGAACTACTGCCCCATTAGCCTAATGAGCCTGGTCTGCAAGGCCATGGAATGTATCATCATGGAACTTATAAACAAAGACATTGGTAATCTCCAAACTCTGGACTCCACCCAGTTCGGGTTTGTAAAAGGCAGATCATGTTTCCTAAACCTGATAGACTTCTTTGAAGCTGTCACCAAAACCGTAGACAAGGGTAATGTGGTTCACACAGCCTATCTCGATCTCGCCAAGGCTTTTGACAACATCCCCCACTCTGGAATTGTAGATAAACTCACTAAAGTAGGTGTAAATACCTGTGTCGCAAGATGGGTTGCTAACTGGCTCGCTGACTGAACCCACACTGTGAAAGTAGCAGACTCTAAATCCGATTTCAGATCTGTGACAGGTGGTGTACCACAGAGTTCACTCTCGAGTCCTCTCCTGTTTGGTATCTACTTTTCTGAAGTACAGGCTAACACAGAAGGTCTTTGACTAAGTTTGCAAATGACTGCAAACTAGGAGCCATAATTAAAACTCCTAACTATGTGGACATCCTACAAAAGGGCCTCAGTAAGACAGATGCCTGGTGTCAAAGCCATGGCCTCGAGCTCAATGCCAAAAAGTGCATTGTCTTCCCCTTTGGTAAAAACTCTATACCCATGAGCTACCACATAGGTGCTAGTCTACTTAACATCAAAAGTGTGATGAGACCTTGGGACACAAGTGGACAGTAGCCTCTCCTTTGATAATCACATTGCCACAGTTGTCAGGAAATCCTTCTACGTGGCACACCTCATCACAAAAGGTTTCTCATCCAGGAAAAATCAATCACACATTAGACCCATTATAGAGTACGACACCCCTTTTGGTATGTACCTCACAAGACATCTACAACAACTGGAAAGGCCGCAGAAATACCTCACAAAGAGGATTAACGGCCTCAAACAGATGCCCTACGCAGACTGTCTCAAAAAAACCCAACTTTACTCAGTCGCATATCGCTTACTCAGAGGCGATCTCTGCCTAACATACAAAGCTATGCCAAACTCAGAGCTGTTGGACATGCTCCACTTAAAGAAATCCCAATCTCTCCGAGCTACACATTCTAGGGACCTAAACCTTGTCACCACAATAAAGAACATGCTGGAGAGAGAGATTCCTGTCCCAGAGACTTCCTATACTCTGGAACAAACTACCTATATATATCAAACAAAGCTCCTCATTAGCACTGTCCAAGAAAAATATTGATGACTGGATGGGAAATAGGAAATTCACCCCGGGGATCACCTCTGTGGCTCTGCTTGACAGGGGCACAGGAAAATAATTTTCTTGGGTGGTGAAAGCCAAGGTACCTTTTTGGCTAGGCTTGTATAGGCCCTAGGGCTGATAGCCTAGTACCTAGCTATGAAGTGGAACCATTAAGTACCAATTCGGAACAAACCTGGGCTTTGCCATAGAGGTTCCTGACTTAACTGAAGAAAGCTGTGTGATTTCCCTTTGTTTTGGAGGCTAGTCTCAGTTCATAATTGGTTTTGGAGGTTTTCACTAGTGATCTATTGTGCTTGTTGAGGCTAAGGAGGGAGTTTTTCCAATTTGGAATTTGTTCCTTTTTTACCTTTGGACAATAGTTTTTTCCTTTTGTTTCAAAATCTGTTGATAGAGGATGTCCACCAGACAGGGTTGTGTTTCCTTGAGGAGCAGATTTTAGTGCTGTTGGGTATGGCTGAGTCTGTGCAGTTGTACAGGTGCTTGTATAATGCATTGGCATAGTGTTCAGCATAGTTGTCTGCATCCTGTGAAGGGGTGGTGGTGTGAAGCTACTGGTGCCCTCCCTTAGGAGGTTGTATTCCAGCTTTTGAGAATTTTTTTTTAGCCTGGTGGTTACAGCTGGGGGGTGGGGGTCGGGCAGGATAGAAACTTTGAATGATACAGGCCGATGATCTGATCTCAGTAAAGAAGAACATACTATGGGAGTGGTGCAGCGGTCACCCATGTTGGTGAGAACCAAGTCCAGAATGTTGTCTCCCGTTGTGGGGGATGTGGCAAGCTGGTCTAATGCGTTAGAACTGATGAAGTCAAGGAATCATTGGGTGAGTGTGTTAGTGCAAGAATAGTTCACCCAGTCTATGGTGGGGTAGTCACCAAGGATCAAGGTGTTAGGACACGTACTCCTCCTACCTGGACCTACTTGACTCCATCAAGGTACCCCCTGAGTCATGGAGGGGGTCTGTAGCTGGCTATAACTTGGATGGGTGTCTTGCCAACTGTCAGTTGCACCTGGAGTATTTCCAGTGTGTCATGCTGGCAAACCAGTCTGGGCGTGTGCCTGTCTTTAATGAAGATGCAGACTCCATCACTCTTAGTTTTCCCAACCTCATTTTGGGGTCAGTATGTGTGGAATGGGGTATTGCCTGGTAAGGGAGAGGTGCTGTCTGCAGCCCTGAACCAAGTTTCCGTGACTGCACAGACTGCATCATACAGTGTGAGGAGAGCCTCCAGTGAGTGCATTTCCAGGTTAAAGTTCCTAGTGTTAAGCAGCATGACCTTCAATTTGCTTTTTGACAGATCTTTTATGTTGGGAGATTTGTCTTTGGGACAGTACCTAAAAAAAGGCACAGTGAGTGAGAAAAGAGTCTTGGCCGGGACCCAGAATCCCAGGGGTTGACAGGTGGAGGCCATCTTTGCAAAGCATAGAGGCCCATCAGCCATGTCATCCCAGGCAGACCGATACGGATCCCCTTGGAATAACACCAGGAACTAAGCCAATTGTTGAAGTCCATTATTTTTGTTGGTATTGTGGTATCATTCTTAGTGAATGTAGGATGCTTCTTAAGGCTAAGGTCATACTCTGAGAACTCGATCAGGTCTCTCTTCATATAGTCCAGGGAGGTACATCACAAATCATTCACACCAACGTAGACAGTGACAGTCATAGTTTTGTGGAGAGGTGCATGATGTGGCAGATTCAGGCACCTGACAGACATTTGACTGTGACCTTCTCCTTGTTGAGCCTGCTGAGGGGAACATCGGTGTGTCTCACAATTGAGTTGCCAATGACCAGTATGTTTGGTTTATTGTTGTGCTGTATGGGCTGTGTTTGTGAGACCTGCTGTGTTGTCTGGTGTATGTGATGTGTTTGGTGTTGTGTGTGGAATGTTTGTGAGTGTGTTTTGGAAGGTCTTTGTTGTTTAAGTTTTATTGAGGACTGCTGCATAGGTGGGTGTGTGTTGTGCTTGGCTATGTGATGTGGGTGGTGTGGTTTGTTCTGGCAAGCTCCTCTTTGTCAGGAGTACTGACTGTGGCAAAAAGAGCATGGATTCCAGATTACTGATGTAGATGCATTTCTCGCAAGTAGAGGAATTATGTGCTAGGAGAAAAGGGCTGTCCGTGAGCATGAGGCACTTGCTACACACTGTTTCAGTATGCCCATGTTGACCAGGCTGGCAGGAGAAACTGATGGGAATTGTCCAGACATAGTGTTCTGAATACTTGGGAGGACTTGTAGAGAGAGGGTGTTGATGAGGGTTTGTCCACAAGAGTGTAGATCACAAAAACCTTCTTAAATGTAAAATAACTGGCCTGAAGCCCAAGTGCTAAAACCAACACTAAGAGGCTTAGAATAACAGATGAAATTAATCAGGCAACTAACCAGCAGTGATAAATGCAGCAGAGTAAAAGCATTTAAACACCTAAGAGCCAGTTGCAAAGCTAAATAAGATAATAAAGTCGGAAGAACACAGTTACAGTAAAAGTAGCTAAAACATTTTAAATTGAGAGAGAGGAAACAGAAGATGATTTAAGATTAAGAAACCAAGGGGGAGGTCGGCCTTCCCAAATGCTTTCTCTGTACCTAGTAGACTGAGCTGATGAGATGGGACTGGGAGGAGTGTCCATAACCAAATTTACAGCAGGAGCGACCAGTTCCAAAGTCACCAAGTTTAGGAATGCAACAATTGGGCAGGAGGGTGGGAAAAACAAACAAAATGCAAACACAGACCAGCAAAATACGATCAATCAAATAAATGAAGTACAGTTTTGTTGGCTATCACTGAAACCGATAAAGAGCAAAAAAGTATACCTGTCAGCTTTGCATCCAGATGGTTATAGAATCAGTTGCAGGCAGCTAGGAAGCAGCTGTGCTGGAGTCAACCAAGTCCTCTGCTGTTCCTCCAGTCCTAGCTGCCCTGTTGGACACTTAGCAGCTTATTCCAATAAGCCTCTAGAGAAGGAGTCCACACCAACAGTAAAACACGTCCTTTAATGCAACACTAATGAGTGTGTTTTGGAAGGTCTTTGCTGTTTAGGTAAGTTTTATTGAGGACTGCTGCATAGGTGGGTGTGTGTTGTGCTTGGCTATGTGAAGTTAAATTGAGTGCATCTCAACTAATTGTGAGACTTCAGGTAAAATACATTAGGTAATTTGAACCATATATACTCGCATTGTTTTGATCATTACCACCATCAACCAATGAATGAAAGCTACCAAATCAAACCCCTCCTCTTCCATTATGAAACATTAAAAATCCTGTAAATGCTACAAACTGTTTGTCTATTAAAATAGAATAAAATACTTTCTTCACAGTGATATACGTCTTGTAACCCATATACTTATTAAAACGAGTTCAAATCTATGTATAAAATATATAACATCTATGCAAAAAAATGCATTCAAAAAGTGCAGTCAAATATGTACATATAACTTGCATATAACTATATATATATATATATATATATATATATATATATATATATATAAATCCATAAATACATACATTCCTAAACCCTTACATAATAAGCTGTTACAAATTAATGGGACAGTGCCATATAGCTTGATAAATTAAAGAGAATTGTATTGCATTTATAAAAACTCTAAAAATACTCCCAATAAAAAATACATATACTAAACCTAGGTAAACACTCAATAAAAATAATAATTATTCTGTTTTAATAGACAAACAGTTTGTAGTATTTACAGGATTTTTAATGTTTCATAATGGAAGAGGAGGGGTTTGATTTGGTAGCTTTCATTCATTGGTTGATGGTGGTAATGATCAAAATAATGTGAGTAGATAATTTGAACCATATATAATGTTTTTTACCTGAAGATCTCGCATTTAGTTGAGACGAAAAGCGTTTTGTGTTCATTAGTGTTGCATTAATGGAAGTGTTTTACTGTTGGTGTGGACTCCTTCTCTGGATGCTTATTGGATTCGTTTTTCTGTTTGCTTCATGGTTTACTTTTAGCAGCTTCTCAGGCTCCTGATTCCCAGCCTCCAGCTCCTAAAAACCCTGATAAGTTTAATAAGGTGCCTAATGAATGTATGTTTCTGCATATGTCCCTCTGCTTACCCTTTTTTTTGCATCTATCTCTTCTTGCAAACCTTCCAAGCTCTTCCCTTCTACTAAATTACTTCCTTCTGACAAGGACAGTAGGGCTGTGGAATGGCTGCTTCCTTGGCCTTTCGGTCTATTAATTATCAGACCAATAGGACCAGATATGTTTTAGCGGTTCTTTCTCTGACCTCTCAGGTTGTCTCTACATTTCTGATTCTGAGGAAAAGGTTTTGGCCCTCACTTTGTTGAGCTCCTTTACCAGAGTGTCTCGCCATTCTATTAAATGTAGTTACGATGCAGCTGATGCTTCTTCCAGAGCTGCTGCTTTTGGTTCTGTATTGAGGTGTTACTCTTGTCTTCTCCTCCAGTCATTGCCTGATGATATTAAGGCTAAACTGATGGATTCTCCTCTTGATAATAAAAATCTCTCTTGTTCTGCAGTTGCTGAGCATTTTAGTTCCCTGCAAGAAAAGGGCAAGGGCTTGCAGGAACTGAAGCGTGTTTTTGTTTCCCCTGTTCCTAAATTTCAGAGTAATTATCCCTCTAAGCCTGTCTTTGTGCGTAGACAGTCTCACCCTCCTTTCAAAGTTAAGAAGTATTTCTTTCTGGATATACTTCAGGGCCTTTTGTCTCAGGGCACCATCCAAGCAGATGTTCTTCGTGTTTCACTGTTGCAGTCATTACACTTGGGTTATCCTGCTGGCAGGCTACCCTCAGTTGGCCTGAATTCCAAAGTCTAGGTCCGGCGTCGGTTGCTGTCGCCTCTTCCCTGACGTCAGTGCACCAGGGGTATAAAAGATGCAGCCGACACCATTTTCTTCAGTCTTTCTTGCCGTGCTGTGCCCGAAGCATAAGCAGTTTGCAAGTGCCGGTCGGCAGACTCCTGAGATTTTTGTGTTAGCTTTTAATGAAGACTTTGGATCTGAAATTCTAAGTACCCCATTGGGGAAACTTTTTTTCTTGCTCCAGACCAATGACAGAAAAAGTTAATAATTGTATTTCTTGTTAGAAGCAAATACCTCATAAGGACTTTCATTCTTACTGTATTCCTTGCCTAGGCCCTGACCACGACGTTGCTAGTTGTCAGTTTTGTGCTAAATTTAACCAACGCACTATTAAGCATCTGTACGATTTTGCATTACACTATTTTGGCAGAAGATGTAATTATACGATGTCGTCGGATAGCCATCCGACTACCGGAATTCACAAGAAATGCAAAGAAAAAGACAGGCATCCGAGGTCCAAAACAGACAACGAGGCTTCTTCTAAGCCAGTCGCTGGTTGTCAGTGAGGCACCTTTGCAGCCCCTGAAGCCCGCTACTCTAGACCCGCAGGCCGCTACAAACTCCCATGTGGAGTCGACTAGGCTGCTGGAAGCTCAAGGTATTGAGTCTTCGGATACTATTCCCTCAGATGGGCCCGGAGCCGGTGAGCAGGCATCTGCTTCTGAGGGTGTTTTCAGACCTACTCAGTTGTACATTAAAACAACAACTGCTTTAAAGGCAAAGACTGAAGCACCTTTAAAGACAAAGAAACAAGTACAACAGCCTCATGGGCAGGCCTCCATTCCCAAAAAACAGATGCTCAAAATGGCCGAAGACTTAATTACTTTGATCAGGGGTTCCCATCCTCCTCCTGATAAAAGGCCTAGGTAAGAGACAGAATACGAATCTTCAGATCAGGTTTCCATTTCATCTGATTCCTCTTCTGATCAGGAAAACTCTCTTCCTCCCTATGAGGGTTCTGATGCTGAAGAATCTATCCCTTCAGCCTCTCCTCCTGAGGATTACTCTTTTTGGGGAAACTTTGCATACCATGAGGGAACATTTCCACTGGGAAAGTCAAGATTTTTCAGAATCTAAGAAAAGGCTCAGACTTCCTTTTACTACCACAACACAGGCCCCTAGCTATTCCACCTGTGTTAGACATTGTAGATGTATTTTCAGAGTCCAATCTGAACCCTGACTCCTTACCTCCAGCTCCTGTTAAGCTGGACAGGTACTACAGGATTCCTGACTCTCATAAATTCCTTTTCAAAAACCCTGCTGCTGACCCAGAAACTATCTCTCAGGGTCCCAGAGAGGTCCAGGCTTCCACTGCAAAAAACCCTACCCCCTCTGACAGGGATTCTAGGGCATTGGACAGATGGGGAAAAAAGATTTACACTTCTGCTACCTTGGCTATAAGGGCTTTAAATTGTCAGTTTCATATGCTCAAATATCAGCAATATATTATGTCACTGCTTAAACAGAAAATTTTGATAAATTCTTAATATGCAGAAAACAAAGAAATGCAGGATTTATTGCATGCAGCTGAACAAGTTGGAAAGCATACTTTGCAATGTGCTTTTGATTCTTTGGAGGCCTCCTTCAGGGCCGCTGTTACGGGTTCTGCCCATCAGGAGGCATGCTTGGTTAAAGGAAAAAAATCTGCCTGATCATGTCAAAGCAAAATTATTAGATGCTCCATTACAGCATGATACTTTGTTTGGTGTTAAAGCAGAAGAGGTGTTAAAGAAGATGGAGGACAAAGCTAAATCTATGCAAACGGTTAAAGATTTCTTACAGGTACAGCCTCCAAGATTTAGCAGACACTGGCCTACAAAGAATTGATCCTTTCCAGTGTCAGACCTCAAAGGGGCAGATGCAGATGCCCAAGAGGCAGATCCCAGCCCCAAAGTTCGTACAGGTCTAAACAATGGGGTGCTTCTACCTCCAAAAGTGGAGAAGGCAAATCACAGCCATACATGAAATGGTCCCAATGACTTCCCCCCTGCATGCACCAAGCACTTAACTTCTGGCAGCACCTTTAGGGGGAAAACTAGCACTTTTTTCACAAAATTGGCACATAATAACACAGGACAAATGGGTCCTAGGCGTAGTGTCACAAGGCTACAAATTTCACTTCCATACCCTGCCAAGGACGAACGGTTGGCCAGACCTTCCAAAACATCAATGGGCAGAGGCACAAAAGCAAGTCTCATCCCTCATGGACATGAGGGCCATTCAACAAGTACCAGTGCAAGAGCAGGGACGAGGATTTTGTTCAAGACTGTTCTTGGTACCAAGAAAGGACAAGACCTTGAGACCAATACTGGGCCCATCTATTATAAATACATCTGGATATACCGAAATTCAAAATGTTGACTCTACAGCAACTTCTGCCCATGCTGGGCAGGAAGGCTTGGCTTGTGACTTTAGACCTAAAAGAGGCATACCTGCATGTCCCAATCAGACAAACATGCAGAAGATACCTCGGATTCAAAGCTGGCGCAATGCACTGCCCTTTGGCTTATCTACTGCGCCCAGGGTCTTCACAAAGTGCCTGGCACCAGTAATTGCATTCTGCAGACAAAGAGAAATACAAACATATCCTTACTTGGACGACTGCCTCATTCAAGCAGAGAACAAGGACATTCTACTACAGCATCTGGCGTTTGTAAAGAGATTTCTAACAGGCCTAGGGTACACAGTCAACGAAAAGAACTCAAAACTAGTACCCTCTCGAGAGATAATATTCCTAGGTGCAAGCTTAAATACAACTGCCCAGATGGCTTATCTCACGCCAGACAAACAAAGGCAACTGACCACCTATTTCAACCTGTTGGCAACAAAGGCCCAGTTACCTGCAAGAAAAATTGTGCAGGCTTTGGGCTTCATGGCATCCTGCATTCTACTAATTCCATATGCGAGACTGCATATGAGGAAACTTCAATGGTGCCTAAAAAGTGTTTGTTTGGACTCAACATTGCCACAGCCTGGAAACCATAATTACCCTCATTCCCTGCCTGCAACAGGAGTTTCGATGGTGGGCGAAGGCTTGTCACCAGAACAAGGGACATCCATTCACCTTACCCCCAGCCAGGGAGACGCTAACAACGGCTGCATCAGATTATGCCTGGGGGGCCCACATGGCCTGAAAATGTATTCAAGGCACATGGTCCGGAAACCAAATGTATCTACATATCAATCAAAAAGAGATGCTAGCTGTTCAGAATGCCCTGACACCCTTCAAGGACCTACTTCATCCGGGACAACTACTGATAAAATTCAGACAACACCACGGTTATGTGGTATGTAAACAAGCAGGGAGGCACTCATTCTTACCCCCTTTGCAGACTAGCCATAACTTTGTGGGACACAGCATTGACTTACCAAGTACATCTGCAGGCATAGTTCCTGCCAGGAAAGATAAATACTCTGGCAGACGAACTAAGCAGAAACCTCATGGATTCCCACGAATGGAAATTGGATCTACAAGTCTTCAGCATGATAACAAGGAAATGGGGATGCCCGGATATAGACCTATTTGCCTCTCCTCACAACTACCAAATAAAAAGTTTCTGCACAAGGACTTGTCACAGACAAGCATGGAAAGTGGACGCACTGTCTTTCAGCTGGAAAAGCTTAGCAGTATATGCCTTTCCTCCACTGCCTCTCCTCCCCAAGGTACTCCTAAAGGTCAGACGAGAGAAGCCAAAGATGATACTGATTGCCCCAGACTGGCCCCGCCAGTACTGGTATCCAATCTAAGGAACTTGTCTCAATGCCCGGCTTGGACCTTGCCTCATATACCTCATCTACTATCCCAGCAAAACAATCAGATCCTGCACAGCCAACTAAAGACCTTAAATCTGGCAGCATGGTGGATAATGTAGTCATACAAAACGCGCCTCTCGCTAAAGCTTTGATGGATGTCATTTTGGAGGCCAGAAGACCTAGTACCAGAAAATCTTACGCTGGAAAATGGAAGAGATTCTGTGCTTGGAATCAGGCACAAGGAACGGACACAGCTGTTCCAAATATTCCTCAGATTTTACAATACTTAACTGAGATGCTGGACAAAGGCCTATCCTTTTCATCAATTAAAATTCATGCCTCTGCCATTTCGGCTCATTACAATACAGAGCCACCAATCTTTTCTCATCCTTTGCTAAGACAGTACCTCAGAGGAGCCAAAAACTTGCGGCCTCCAAGGAGATCACCAATACCTGCATGGGACCTCAATTATGTCTTGGAAAAACTCACTCTGCCTCCTTTTGAGCCAGCCGCTACAGCTGATATAAAGTTTTTATCTTGGAAAGCAGCTCTGCTCCTAGCAATAATGTCTGCAAGATGAGTGTCAGAGCTACAGCCACTCATGACTGTGGAACCTTTTAGCATTTTTTTATCCAGACAGGGTTTCTCTGAGGACAAACCCGACATTTATGCCTAAGGTAGTGTCCAGTGTGGCCCTTAACCAAACTATTCATCTCCCTACTTTTTTATCCAAACCCACAGAATAAGGGGGAGAGAATTCTGCATTCTTTGGACATACACAGCTACACTTCTACTTGAACAGAACCAAAGCTTTCAGGAAGACAGAGCAACTACTGGTGGCATATGCTGCAGGATCACAAGGAAAGGCCATCTCAAAGCAGACTATTTCAAAGTGGATAGGCCACTGCATTCTTTTCTGCTATTCACAACATGGCAAGCCAGTGCCTAAGGGCATTAGGCCACATTCAACCAGAGCAGCAGCCACTTCAGCAGCCTTCCTCAGGGGAGTACCAACCAAAGACATTTTAGAGGCTGCTACCTGGAGTTCAGCGCACACCTTTACAAAGCACTATAATTTACCACTCTACTCTAAATCCAGGGTAGGCTTTGCCTCTGCAGTTCTGCGGAGCCTCATAGCCGCTCCTAATGCTATTTAGCTCCAGCCTCCCAACCATAGCTTTGGGATTCAACCCAAGTGTAATGACTGCAACAGCGAAACACTAAGAACATAATACAGTTGTGTACACTTACCATAAATGTAGATGTTAGAGTGTATTCACTGTTGTAGTCCAGGTTACCCACCTGCCATCCCCCATTTCCTTGCTGGAACTTATTTGCACTTCTCTAATCTATACAACCTATGTGGTGTATTTGGTTGTAGATGAAGGTATAATATATTTTGGTGCATGCATATTTTATTGGCATATTTTTAGCCTACCCTTTTGGGGGCACCTGACATCTGGGGCAAGAAAAACTGAAGAAAATGGCGTCGGCTGCATCTTTTATACCCCTGGCGCACTGACATCAGGGAAGAGACGACCACAACCGACGCCGGACCTAAACTTTGGAATTCAGGTCGACTGAGGGTAGCCTGCCAGCAGGATAACCCAAGTGTATTGACTGCAACAGTGAATACACTCTAACATCTACATTTATGGTAAGTGTACACAACTGTACTTTTCTGCTCATCAGGAGGGGAAAGAGTTTTATTCCAGAATGTTTACTTCCAAGGAAGTAAGGCACCTGGAGGTCCATTCTGGACCTTTCTCAACTAAACACCTTTCTGAAGATCCCATCCTTTGGGATGCTGTCCCTTCAGACTGTTTCTTCCAGACTGTTTCCTCTTTTTCCTCAGGCTTTCCTGGTCTCTCTGGATTTCAAGCATGCTTATCTTCACATTCATATTAATTCCGGTTTCAGAAAATATTTGCATTTCTCTTTTTCTTCCTTGCATTTCAATTCCCTGCTTTGCCCTTTGGCTTCTCTACTGCACAAAAGTTTTCATCAAATGCCTCACTCCTGTGATTGCCTTTGCAGGATGTAGGGGATACAGATCTTTCCTTATCTGGATGATCTGCTCATTCAGGCTTCTTCTCCAGAGACCTTGCTTCAGAACCTTCATTATGCTGTTTGCCTATTGCAGAGCCTAAGGTTTACAATGAATTTCCAGAAGTCCATCTTAACTCCTTTTCATGGTCATGTTTTTCTCTGTTTCTGGCTTCAGACCATTCCTATGCTGGCTTCCATGCCAATTCCCAAGGCTCTTGCTGTACTTGCCTTTTTTCAGTCCCTTCTTTCTTGAGTCTCAGTTACAGTCCGGGAATTTCTAAGGGCTCTGGGATTCATGGCATCCACCACTCTTATGCTACCTGCAGCCAAACTCCATACGCAGAAGCTACAATGGTTCCTAAATTTAGTATGGTGCCAACACTGTCATTCTCTAGACTTCTAGTCCTACCTCTTCTTCCGTGCCTCAAACTAGAGCTTTACTGGTGGACTCATCAGCTGTCTCTCAACCCAGGTCTGCCTTTTCAGCCCCTAATCGCCTCTCAGTAACTTTTTTCAGATGCCTCAGATCCAGGGTGGGGTGGTGCTTTCCTCCCTCTCAAGGTTCATGGTCATTGTCCCAGTCGTCAGAGGTCAGACCACATCAAGGAGATGAGCGCTCTCCTTCTTGCTGATCAGGCCCTTTTCATACTCCTCCTTCCAGGACCTCTCAAAATCTTTACAGACAATACCACAGTGATGTGTGGTACATCAGCAAATGGGGGGGGGGGGGGGGCACGGTCATACCGTCTGTGCAGACTGTCTCTTCAAGTTTAGGATCTACAGTCCAGTATCAGGTGATTCTTGTGGCAGTTTATATTCTTTCAGAGCAAAACACTGTGGTAGACTCTCTGAGCAGATCTGTAACACAAGCTCACGAGTGGATGCTTCACAGAGGTATGGTTTTGGTCATTGTCCACCAGTGGGGTATTTCTCGGGTAGACCTTTTTGCCTTACCTCTGAACAGACCGCTTCCTCTTTTTGACGCAAAAAAAAAGTCTGAAGTCCTCTGGCTTGGAAGGTCAATGCCCTCTCTTTCTTGGAGGGGATTTTTCTCTACCCCCTCCCCTTACCCTCATACTGAGGGTGCCCTTAAAGATGGAGCACGTTTCCTTCAAAATCTTGCTGGTGACTCTCTTTTGACCCAGACAGCATTGGTTCCCTCTTCTGCATCTATCCAAGGGCAATCACCACAAGTTACCTTGCAGGGTGAACCTATTCACACAAGACAAAGGGGTCTCTTATCCATCCTCACTTGTCCACTCTTCAGCTGACACTGTGGGTGATGGTTTTGATCCCTTTTAGGCACCTTTTTTTCTAAGGATGTGCTTTGGGTTGTTGCCAGAAAATCTTGCGTGTCCACATGGAGCAGATTTTCTGTCTGGTGACTAACTAACTTTCTATGGAGATTCCTCTGGTTCTCTTTTATTTCTGTGACTTGCTCCATGCTGGGTTGGCATATTCTTCAGTTAAACCTCACTTTTTAGCTATTCCTGCTCATCTGCCTTTGATTCCTCCTTTGTCCTCTAGGTTCGAGGTCAAATAGTTTCTTAAAGGCATCCTTCATATTAGGCCTCACAAGCAACTTTTTCCTCCTTCCCAGGACCTTAATTTATTTCTTGAAAAATTGACTCTGGCTGCTTTTGAGCCTGCAACCTCGGCTTCCTTTCAGGGTTGTACATGGAAGACTACTTTTCTTTTGGCCCTTACTTCAACTAATAGAGTATCTGAGCTTCAGATCCTTATGGCTGCTCCTCCTTTTTTGGTGTTGGTTTTTCATAGGGACAGGGTGTATGTTCGTACTAGTCCTTCTTTTATGCCCAAGGTGCTTAATGCCTGTTTTCCTTCTCTGTAGTCTGCTAGTCCATAGGTGTGTACTAGGCTAATGGCCCTGGAGCTTTCACAAGCTTAGCCCATAGAAGTGCCCTAGCATTGTGCTGCCCGACGTTCGTTCCCAGTGCCTCTATCAAGTAGAGCCACTGGAGTGATCCCCAGGGTGAACTTACTATTTCCCATCCACTCGTCAAGTTGCCTCTTGAAGAGGGCCAGTGAGATGCTCTGATTGATATGTATGGAAAGTCTATTCCAGAGCAAGGGCAGTCACTGGGTTATGAACCTGTCCCTCCAGCACATTCTGTTGGACTGTGGTAATGAGGTTGAGGTCACTGGAGCTTGTGGTGCAGAGGGATTGGGATTTCTTTAGATGTAGCATTTCCAACGGAGACTAAGGCCATTCGCAGGTCTGAGCAACTTTTTCTTTTCATCCTAGAACTGTGTTTTTTCATGGATCTTGAAGGCCATTTCTTTTTGTTACTCTTTTCATGGGAAAAGTCTTTGTTTCTGTTAAGGCTCATTCTACCAGGGCTTCATGGCTTCCTGTGGTACTTTTTCAAATGCTTAGATACCAGTTCCGTCCTGGAGGCTGCTCTTAATCCATGCCTTTACTGACCATTGCAAATTTGATGTTTCCGGGGCTAGAGCTGACTTTGCTAGAACTGTCCTGCATGGCTTTCTTGATAGCTGTTCTGGACCTTCATCTTCCAAAATTTCCTCATGAGCTTTTGTACTCTTCCTTTAGTGAAGAATGCTGCAACAATGATATAGAAGGAAAATCTTACCATAACAATAGATGTCATTCTCTTCACCATTGCAGTATTCACTTCCTCCCTTCTACTTTTTCTGTACTCCACCTTTTTTTGGATACACATGTCCTCCTCTTCTTGGATTGTTCCTCCTGGGCTTATTCAGTTCTGAGCTAGATATTTCCATACGTCACCTTTATACCCTACGCCGTGAGTGGGGAGCATATGTGTGATGTACAGCATCCTTGAAAACCTAAGGCTTTGCTATACTGTCCGGATGTTCGGCTACCCTTGGCAGGAGATCCCTTCAGTGAAGAGTACTGTGCAGCATTGAAGAGAAGGGCATCTACTGCTATGGTAAGATTTTACACAACTGTGCTTTCTTTTATATTACAACTAGGGTCTTCTAAGGTGCAGAAGAACTCCCCAAGGGTGATTTGCTCTGATCCCCTTTTAGCCCAGGTATCAGTTTCTCCCTTCATTTGAAAATGGTTAAGGGCAATTACCACAAGCTTCCTCGGAGAATGGATTTCCTCACACAAGATGAGGGCTGTTTGATGCGTCACTACCTTCAACTTCAGTTAACTGCCTGGATGATAGAATTTTAATACCTTTTCTCTAATAAATGTGTAGCAGGTATTAAAGGGAGACAAAGAAATCTGCTACTAGAAACTTGTGGACGGGTAGGTGAAAAAGATTTTCTAGTTTGTGCCATGATGAGAGCCAGGAGGGCCCTGTCAGGGTTTAGACCCCTTCTTCTGCAGTACTTGTGTGAGTGTCCTTAGACCTTTATTGCTCTTCTCTCAAGATTCTGGATATCTTGTCTGTGTAACAAAGTAGTGGCAGTTCATTGGAAGTTAGTGAAAGTACATGGTCTGCATCAGAAGCTGTATAGTGAAGTTAAAGCAGTAACATTTATAGCCTTCAGATAAGGATGCTGGAAGGATGTTAAAAACGTGCAAGTACCTCAAGGAAGCCCATTGAGTCCAAGTGAGTGCCATCATTCTTAAACAGAGAGAAAGGAGAGCAAAAGGGGAGGTAAAAGGAAATAAGTTTTTTAATAGTTGGTAGAGCCTGAAAACTGGGACTAAATTCAAGAGTGCATGAGGCAGGCATAACTGTCCATGTAAGGACTGCATGGGGGGAATAATCTGTCGAAATGAATGACCTACAACTTTGCTAGTTAATTATGGACAGACTAGACAAACAGCATGCTCCTTAATAGCTATCGGTCTGTTTCAGTGTTGCCTGCTACTTATTTCAGACTTTCCTCTTCAATATGTTTGAGTACTTCACTGTTTTTATTATTTATTTTATTTATTTATTTGCATGTGTTTACCGGGAAGGTCCACTGGGCCAAAAAGTGTCCATTTTCAGTGGAGGCTCAGGGAGAAAAGCTTCACAATGATGTATACAATACATGTATTCGATTAAAACTCAATTGACTAATACAAGTAAGAAAGCAGTGCAGCAGACATAACATGTATACATAGATACAGAAATAGATTATCATCCAGCAGTAAGGATGAAATTTTTAGGAGATAATAAGGATGGAAATAGGAAAGGTGGGAATAGGAGTGGAGACAAACTAGAGATGTGTAGCCGAAAGAGAAAGCTAAAGTTGGGTTATATTATGAGGAACTGACACATGTGCATAGCCACAGGGAGGAGGAATGTTGTTTCAAAGATTTTTTGAAGAAAAATGCATTGCTAGTGGATCGTGAGTGAAGGTGGGAGAGAGTTCCATAGTCTAGCAGTGGAAAAGGAATGGAGCATTTGACCTGTGACGAGGTTAGGTTTTTCTACTTTCAAGACTATTTGATTTTCGGAGCGGAGAGGTCTATTAGGGTGGTACAGTGTAAATGAAGAAGAAAGGGTCAGGGCAGTTGGATGGGTTGAATATTAGTTTGTGGCAGTTAATTGTATATATGTAAGATGATGAGGGAGTTCTAGCCAGTTTAGTAATTGAAGAGAGGTACAAGGTACAGTGAGGAGATGAATATCCCATCAGTGACGAACCTTGCAATTTTGTTATAGCATGAGTCTAGATTCGAGTTAAGATTGGGCTGAATATTGGTGTCAGCCACGGTGGCGCAGGGGTTAGCATTGTCACCTCACAACAAGAATTTCTCCCATTCGATTCTCGGCCAGAGCGCCTTCTGTCTGGAGTCTGCATGTCCTCCCCACGGTCGAGTAACGTTTGAAGACATGCATGTAGGTGTGTGTGTGAGTGGGTGTGCCTTCTTTGAAGGTTGGACGTCGGGCTGGCAACTCGGCACCATAAAAAATACACTGTCAATCATTTCCAGACCGGAGTTTCGCTGTGGCGAATCCTAACTGGGAAAAGCCGAAAGACATTGGTTTTACTGACCTGTACATTGGTAAAAAGAGGAGCACTGTATAGAAGGGATGGGAGCAGGAAGGGAGGAGGCAAGGGATCAATTTGAGGAGTAATTGAGGAATGTTTTGTGTTTATTTTATTTTACACTTGTTAACCGGGAAAGTCAGACTTGGAATGAGCCAATTTTCAGCGGAGGCCCAGGGAGAAATGCTCCAGATGCACGTCTATGTAACGTGGGAAGAAGCTGGAGTACCCTGAGGGAACCCACACAAACGCAGGGAGGATATGCAGACTTCACACGTAAGGCAGCCCAGCCGAGAATCGAACCAGAGAACCTCTTGCTGTGAGGCGACAACGCTACCGCTGCACCACTGCGCTGCCATGTTGGTATAGCATGCCAGGTTTCTGGTGTGCTTTTTTAATGTTACTGTGAATATGGATGTCGAAAGTTTATCTATGACACCTAGAAGTTTACTATGTGGGACATCCTCAATAGTGTTATCTTGGGAGAAAGTGGAGAAAAGGTCTTTGTTTATAGTGGTGGTGTTTTTAGGGGTGAATAGCACAAGTTTAGTTTTTTAGGGTTTCAGGTGAGGTGGTTGTTAGCCATCCATATTTTGGTGGAAGTGAGAGCTGACTGGCTAAGTTTCAGGAGTTTGGGTGGAGAATTGGCAGTGCAAATGGATAGTAGTGAGATAGGAGAGAGGATGACAGTGGGTTGAAAGTTGAAGATGTCTGTGTTATTTCTGCCCTTGTGCAGTGGAAGAATAAATGTTTTTTTCCAAATGGTGGGAACATAAGATTCATGAATGGACCTATTATGTAAGCAGAAATTTGCTGCTTTTTGAAGCAATTATGGGGGCAGGTTGTCAGGGCATTAGTGCATGGTTTTAGTTTCAAAAGTAGTTTCTTTACTTTGGTGGTAGGGATGGGTGCTAGAGAGAAGTTATGTGAGTGGGAAGAGGAGGTATTTAAAATGGTGGTGTGATTAGCTGTGGTGTTTATAAAATATGTGTTGAAGAGTGTAGCTGTTTCAATGTTTTTTTTTCTGGATTTGGGTAGGGGTTATTGTTTGATCATGGGTGTAGTTGCCTGTTTGAGCTCCAGAATTGTTTTGAATTTTGTAAAGTCGGATGGTGTTCTTTTTTATCCTTAACAACTAGGCGCTTTACTTAGTTGCAAAGGTGTCTATAGGTTATGAGGTCAGAGGGGGGTTTGTGCTTTTGCCAAAGTTTCCATGCTTTGTCTCTGGTGGCTATGGTCTGTTTGGTTGAGCTAATGATCCATGGAGTGTGGCTAGATTTTACTCATTTTAGCCGGGGAGGTGCAAGGTTCATAGGTTGGTACTAGGCTATCGGCTCTAGGGCCTATACAAGCCTAGCCATAACAATTCCCTGGCTATTTCTTCCCACAGTATTTACTTCCCTGGACCCCTGTCTAGCAGGGCGACTGACATGATCCCCGGGTATCGATATCTATAGCTAGCAGTAAAATAATACTTAGATTTATTAATAGTAATTTGCATTTCTAGGAGCTCTGAATTATGGTCATAGGTAATTTGACATGAAATGGTGTTTCCTGACAAATACAGATACTCCCCCATAGTTACTGAGGACAGGAAGGCATTATAGGTGCCCAACTCTGGTACACGGGGAGTGTTGTCCCTGCAGTGAAAATGTCTCCATGACTACACAAATGTAATCATGTTCAGGTTGTAGCATGGCCTCAAGTTTGTGCAGCCTTCTTTTCAAATTCTGAGCACTTAGTGTAGATACCATAATGTTGTCTGAATTTGAGTTTGTGTTTGCTATGTAGGGATGCCCAGAAGGGGTGCCATCAGACCTGGTCTGAGAGGTATGGTTTGAGAGGTATAAGCCATCCCTGGCAAAACTAAGTCTTTCTATTCTTTTAGTTTTTTTTTTTCAAGTGACTTTTTCTTTTTTTATTATGTTTGTATGTCTACATCCAGATTCTTTTCTGAATGTCTCCGAAACCTTTATTTATCTTTTGTTGACCAGGTTAGTGCCACTTGGTTAGTAACCTCTTTGCAGGGGAGACCCAAGGTGGTATTTATACTACTAGTGGAAATTTGGCCAGGGCACCAGGAAACTTCACCTACTCACCACTGTTGTGAGTGGGACCCACTTGGAAGAGCACTTCCTGTCTCCATTCCAGATGCAGAAGCAGCCCATAGAAACAGGGAGGCAGATGAAGAGAGAAGGAGATGGAGTGGTAAAAGAAATGAAGGAGAAAGCAAATATTGAGACCAGAGAATGTGTGCAGGATTCTCAGCATATGTTTCAAAGACATTTGTTTGGCGATGAGTCAAAAAATGATGGATGCATAATTACAACCCTCCAGTCTGGATGGCTGTGGGATGATTTACCTAAAGAAATGGTGGTGCAGAGTAAGACAGGAAATGAAGGTGGTGTTTCTTGATGGTACATTCTGGAAAAAAATACAAAAGGAGGATGCAGAGAGAATCCTGAAGAATAGTGATGAGATTGAAAAGAAAACACATGCAGAGAAAGTAAAAGCAGTTAAATGTGGAGTAGTAGACTAGAGGGCAAAAGAAAATGAAAAAGGGAAGTACAGTGTAAGGATTCAAAGTAAAGAAAGAAATGGGCAGGCATGAAGCATGGGGCAATTTAACAGCTTCTTTGGTTGCAAAAGCACATGAGGTAAGAGCATTTAGTCTGATTAACAAACGGACATTTTCTGGCATATTTGAGACTGTGTTTTCAATGGAAATTTTTCTTGGAGAAAATTAAAAAATGCATCCCATGGAATCTTTGTGATAAAAGCATTTAACAGGGAAACAAAAAAGAAAAAAATAATGTAAAATTTCAAACAGAGTTAGAAAGAGAGACTTTGAAAGGACATTTGAAAAATGTAAGTAGAGAAGTACTGGATATTGCAAAAGTTTATGACGAAAGAGATTTATGGCCTAGTGGCGGGGATTGTAATATTGTATTAAAAATAGAAACAGAAAAAATATAAATAATCAAACATGATACATGTCCGATGTGGACAGGAGTGGGTGTGTCGTAAAATACTGGGGTCAACCCAAAACATGTTTTTTTGTGGAAAAGGACATTTGATAAGTAACTGTAAAAAAAGAAAATATTGTATTTTTGAGGAAATGGGACATGCAGCAAAAAAATGTGAGTTGTTTAAGATGTTAAGGAATGGACATGCAGCAAAAAAATGTGAGTTGTTTAAGATGTTAAGGAATGTAGAGTTGAAAAATTCTATTGCTTCTTCTAGAGGAAGTATTTTTAATGGATCACAGTTAATGCTATTTAAAGTTTCGGTAAACGTTGTAGGGCAAAAATGGGATAATTCAGTAGGGTTTCTGTAGTGATATATGTTTAATGCTGTGGTGGTTTTACATTCTAAAGGCAAGTAAGTGGTCACTGATACTGTTTGGGAGAGTTATACGGTAAAGATTTTATTGGGGTCAGAGACCATGATCCAATCCAAGATTGTACCACTGTTGTATTTGTTGGGTCAGGTAATATCAGTGATTAGCTGGTTGTAGTTGTATACAGTGGATATAAAAAGTTTACACATCCCTGTTAAAATGCCAGGTTGTTGTGATATAAAGAAAATGAGACCACAATAAATCATTTCAAAACTTTTCCCGCCTTTAATGTGACCTATAACCTGTAAAATTCAATTGAAAAACAAATCTGTTGAGGGGAAAAAATATAAAATATAAAAAATAAAAACGTACAATACGCTGGTTGCATAAGTGTGCACACCCTTAAACTAATACTTTGTTGAAGCACCTTTTGATTTAATTACAGCATTCAGTCTTCTTGGGTAGGAGTCTTGCCATCATGGCACATCTGGACTTGGCAATATTTGCCCACTCTTCCTTGCAAAAGGGTTCCAAATCTGTCAGATTGCGGGGGCATCTGTTGTGCACAGCCCTCTTCAGGTCACACCACAGATTCTCTATTGGATTTAGGTCTGGGCTCTGGCTGGGCCATTCCAAAACTTTAATTTTCTTCTGGTGAATCCATTGATGTTCATCGTGTTACACTGCTGCAGTCATTACACTTGGGTTATCCTGCCGTCAGGCGGTCCCGCAGTCAGCCAGAGTTCCAAAGTCTTGGTCTGGCATCGGTTGCTGTCGCCTCTTCCCTGATGTCAGTGCGACAGGGGTATATAAGATGCAGCCGACGCCATTTTCTTCAGTCTTTCTTGCCACGCGGTGCCAGAACCAAAAGCAGTTCACAAGTGCCGGTCGGCCGCCTCCTGAGATTTTCATTCCGAATCCAGAACTGAAGTCTTCTACAAAGCTAAGTACCCCGTTGAGGAAACTTTTTCTTGCCTCAGACCGATGTCAGTAAAAGTTAACAACTGTATTTCTTGTGGGAAGCAAATACCTCATAAGGATTTCCATTCCTATTGTATCCCATGCCTAGGCCCTGACCATGACGTTACTGGTTGTGTGTTTTGTGCTAGGTTTAACAAGTGCACTGTTAAACGTCAGTTTGATTTTGCCCGACATTATTCTGGTAGAAAATTCAATTATACCATGCTGTCGGAACTTCCGACAACCGGAATACACAAAAAGCGCAAAAACAAGGATAGGCATCCGAGGCCCAAAACTGACGACGAAGCCTTTTCTAGGCCAGTCACCGGTTCTCCGGTTTTCAGCGAGGTGCCTTCGCAGCCCCCGACTACCGCTTCTGTAGAACCACAAGCCGCCTCTGACTCCCACGTGGAGATGGCTGGGCCTTTGGACGTACAAGCTCTTCAGCCTACCGAGACTAACCTTTCAGAGGGATCCGGAGTAGCTGAGCAACCCACAGCTACAGAGGGTGTCTTTAGACCTACTCAGTTAAGCATTAAACCCTCAGGTAAGTCTAAGCCTCCTTTAAAGTCAAAGAAACAAATTCAGCATTCTCCAGGACAGGCCTCCATACCTAAGAAACAAATGCTCAAAATGGCCGAAGATCTAATTACTCTGATCAGGGGTTCCATCCCCCTCCTGATAAGGCCTAGACAGGATGCAGACTATGACTCATCCAACCAGGTGTCCATCTCTTCTGATTCATCCTCAGACTTAGGATACTCTTTACCCCCTTATGAGGATTCTGATGCTGAGGAATCAGTTCCATCAGCCTCACTGCCTGAGGACTACTCTTTTGGGGAAACCCTACATACCATGAGGGAGCATTTCCACTGGGAGGGCCAGGATTACTCAGAATCCAAGAAAAGGCTCAGAGACTTCCTTTTATTACCTCAACACAGACCCCTTGCTATTTCACCAGTGTTAGATATTGTCAATGTCTATACTGAATCCAGCTTAAATCCTGATTCCTTACCTCCAGCCCCTGTTAAACCAGACAGATACTACAGAGTCCCTGACTTGCATAAATTTCTGTATAAAAGCCCTGTCGCTGACCCTGAAACTATTTCTCAGGGACCCAAAGGAGTTAAGGCCTCATCATCCAAGAATCCAGTTCCCTCTGACAGAGATTCCAGAGCATTAGACAGATGCGGAAAGAAAGTATATACGTCTGCAACTTTAGCAATGAGAGCCTTAAATTGCCAGTTTCACATGCTAAAATATCAGCAATTTTTACTGTCTCAGTTGAAACAAAAAAAATGCTTCCAGAATCAGATCCTCCTAATTTTAAAGAAATACAGGATTTATTGCATGCAGCTGAACAAGTGGGAAAGCATACTTTGCAATGTGGTTTTGATTCTCTAGAGGCCTCCTGCAGAGCAGCAGTTACAGGCTCTGTTATTAGAAGACATGCTTGGTTAAAAGAACATACGATGTTTGTGTTACCCTGCTGTAGTCATCACACTTGGGTTATCCTGCCGTCAGGCGGTCCTGCAGTCGGCCCGAATTCCAAAGTCTTGGTCCGGCGACGGTTGCTGTCGCTTCTTCCCTGACGTCAGTGCGCCAGGGGTATACAAGAGGCATCCGATGCCATTTTCTTCAGTCTTTCTTGCCGCACGGTGCCCGAAGCAGAAGCAGTTTGCAAGTGCCGGTCGGCCGACACCTGAGATTTTCGATTTGAATTTCAGTCCGAAGTCTTCAATAAAGCTAAGTACCCCATTGGGGAACATTTTCTTGCCTCAGTCCGATGTCAGATAAAGTTAACAATTGTATTTCTTGTGGGAAGCAAATACCTCATAAGGGCTTCCATTCTTATTGTATTCCTTGCCTAGGCCCAGACCACGACGTCACAGGTTGTCGGTTTTGCGCTAGGTTTAATAAACGAACTATCAAATGCCGTTTTGACTTCGCACGGCATTACTTTGGTAGGAAATTTAATTATGTCATGCCGTCGGAGCAGCCGACGACCGCCATTCATAAAAAACGCAAGGATAAGGACAGGCGGCCTAGGAATAAGCCAGACCCTGAGGCCTCAGCTGGGCCTATCGCCGGTTCTCCGGTTTTCAGTGAGGCGCCTACGCAGCCCCTGACTACCGCAGAACTGGAACCCCAGAGAGCTGCAGATTCCCAACCGGAGTCTACTAGGCCGACGCAGCCATCTACCGACACCGGAACAGAACTAGACACCGGTGCAGCGGAAATACCTTTGGTTGCCGAAGGTGTCTTCAGACCGACTACACTCGCCATTAAATCTTATGCTAAGCTTAAAACTCCTTTAAAAACCTAAGAAAACTGTTCATCAGTCTACAGTTCAAGGCCCCATGCCTAAAACAAATGCTTGAGATGGCTGAAGATTTGATTACCCTTATCAGGGGTTCCCATCCCCCTCCTGATAAAAGACCAAGACAAGAGGAGGATTATGCATCCTCTGACCAGGTTTCTCTCTCCTCAGATCCTTCTGAGGAACAGGATTACTCTTTTCCACCTTATGAGGATTCTGATGCTGAAGGCTATTCCCTCAGCATCTCCCCCTGACGACTACTCCTTTGGGGAAACTTTACATACCATGAGGGAACATTTCCACTGGGAAGGCCAGGATTACTCAGATTCTAAGAAAAGGCTCAGAGAGTTCCTTTTACTACCCCAGCACAGACCTCTTGCTATCCCTCCTGTTTTAGATATTGAGGATGACAATTACTTGGAGTTTAGTTTAAATCCAGACTCTCTACCTCCTGCTCCAGCCAAACCAGACAGATACTACAGAGTACCTGTCTCACACAAATTCCTCTATAAAAACCCAGTAGCTGACCCAGAAACAATTTCCCAGGGTCCTAAGGGAGCAAAAGCTTCTATGGCTTAAAATCCTGTGCCCTCTGAAAGGGATTCCAGAGCCCTAGATAGATGGGGAAAGAAAATATACACCTCAGCAACTCTGGCTGTGAGAGCATTACATTGCAGGTTTCACATGTTGAAATATCAACAATTCCTGATGTCTCCGTTAAAACAAAAATGAGCACACATTCAGAACAGCCTGAATTCAAGGAAATGCAGAATCTGTTGCATGCAGCTGAACAGGTGGGCAAACATACTTTACAATGCGGATTTGATTCATTGGAAACTTCCTGTAGAGCAGCTGTTACTGGCTCTGTCATACGTAGACATGCTTGGTTAAAAGAACAAACCCTCCCTGACCATGTTAAAGCAAAATTATTGGGTGCACCTTTACAACAGGATGTATTATCTGGTGTCAATGCAGAAGAGGTTTTAAAGAAAATGGAGGATAAGGCAAAGTCTATGCAAACTGTCAAAGATTTTTTGCAGGTACAACCTCTCGTTTCAGCAGAAATTGGCCAACAAAAAACTGGTCCTTTCCAGCTTCAGACAGATCACAGAGGGGCAAATACAGACGTCCAAGGGTCAGAGGCCAGTCACAGGGACCTTACAAACCTCGCCAATGGGGTTCTGCTACCCAGAAAGGAGGAGAAGACAGGCCCTAAGCTAGCAGAGGACAAACACAATGACTCTATCCTCAAACTACCAAGCAAATCTCTCCTGGCAACTCCCTTGGGAGGAAAACTAGCATTTTTTGCAGACAACTGGCACATCATCACAAAAGACAAATGGGTTCTAAACATTGTCTTTCAAGGATACAGATTCCACTTCCATACCTAACCAAGGATCAAAGGAATGCCAAACCTGCCACCAAATCAATGGGCAGAGGCACAAAAACAAATTACAGCTCTCATGAACATGAGAGCCATTCAACAGGTACCTACACAGGAGCAAGGACAAGGATTTTACTCAAGACTCTTCCTAGTCCCAAGAAAGGACAAAGCATGGAGACCCATTCTGGATCTTTCAATTCTGAACACCTATCTGCAAGTACCAAAATTCAAGATGCTAACACTACAGCAGCAGCTTCCCATGCTGGGTAAGAATGCTTGGCTAGTCACTTTGGACCTCAAGGAGGCATACCTGCATGTCCCTATCGGACAAAATTGCAGAAGATACCTCCACTTCATTGCAGGTTCAGTGCATTATCAATTCTCTGCACTGCCCTTTGGCTTATCTACTGCGCCCAGGGTCTTCACAAAATGCCTGGCACCAGTAATTGCATACTGCAGACCCAGAGGAATTCAAATATACCCATACCTGGACGACTGCCTTATTCAAGCAGAAAGCAAGGACATTCTTTTAAAGCATCTGGCATTTGTCAAACACCTCCTAAGTTGCCTAGGGTACACAGTAAACAAAAATAAATCAAAACTGGTGCCCTCACAAAACATAATATTCCTGGGTGCCAGCTTGAATACAACGGCCCAGATGGCTTATCTCACGCCAGACAAGCGACGACAGCGGTTTCAATATTTTAAAATAATGGCAACAAAGACCCAACTCCCTGCAAGAAAAATTCTGCAGGCCTTGGGATTCATGGCATCTTGCATACTACTAATACCATCTGCAAAACTGCATATGAGGAAATTACAATGGTACCTGAAAAGTGTATGGACTCAGCACAGCCATAGCTTGGAAACAATGATACCACTCACTCCCTGCCTTCAACAGGAGTTTCTGTGGTGGGCACAGGCATGTCACCTCAACAAGGGTCAGCCTTTCACCTTACCCACAGCCAGGCAAACTATGACAACAGATGCATCGGACTATTCCTGGGGAGCACACATGGCAGGGCAGTGCATTCAGGGCAAATGGACTACAGATCAGAGACACCTGCATATCAATCAAAAAGAAATGCTAGCAGTGCAGAATGCCTTAACAGCTTTCAAGGACCTTCTACACCCAGGACAACTACTAATAAAGACGGACAATACCACAGATCTGTGGTACATAAACAAGCAAGGGGGCACACATTCCTACCCTCTATGCAGGCAAGCAATGACCTTGTGGAACACTGCACTGTCTTACCAGGTTCAATTACAAGCACAATTCCTGCCAGGAAAGAAAAACACATTGGCAGACAACCTAAGCAGAAACATTATGGATCCACACGAATGGCAACTAGATCCACAAGTATTTGCAATGATAGTTCAAAAATGGGGACGCCTAGACATCTGTTTGCAAGCCCCCACAATCACCAACTTCAAAAATTTTGCACAAGGACCTTCCATCCACTAGCTTGGAAAGTGGACGCCCTCTCATTCAGTTGGAAAACATTAACAGTGTATGCCTTTTCCCTCCATTGCCTCTTCTAGCAAAGGTACTGCTGAAAGTCAGATTAGAGAGGCCGCAAATTATACTAGTTGCACCAGACTGGCCACGCCAGCATTGGTATCCAATTTTAAGGAACATGGCCTAGGGCCCACCATGGATTTTGCCACAAATTCCTCAACTGCTCACCCAGCGAGGCAATCAGATTCTACACAGCCAGCTCAAGACTTTAAACCTGGCTGCATGGCAAATTACCTAAACAACCAGACAACACCTTTATCCAAAGCTGTTATGGATGTCATTCTGGAGGCCAGGAGACCCAGCACCAGGAAAATCTATTCAGACAAATGGAAAAGATTTTGCTCCTGGAACCAGGCTAAAAGCCTAAATCCCCTTGATCCAAACATCCCTCATATTCTACAATATTTAACTGAGATGTTACACAAAGGACTTTCCTTTTCATCTATTAAGATCCACACCTCAGCAATTTCAGCTCATTACAGCATTACAGCACGGATCCACCTTTATTTTCACATCCATTCCTAAGACAGTACCTCAGAGGGGCTAAGAACTTAAGACCGCCAAGGAGAGCTCCAACACCTACTTGGGATCTCAACTTTGTTCTGGAAAAGCTTACACTGCCACCCTTTGAACCAGCTTTTTCAGCTGATTTAAAATTTCTTTCATGGAAAACTGTCCTACTACTAGCAATAACCTCAGCTAGAAGAGTCTCAGAGCTACAGGCACTAATGGCAGTGGAACCTTTTCTCATTTTTCATCAAGACAGAGTCTCTCTACGAACAAATCCTTCCTTTATGCCAAAGGTGGTATCCAGTGTGGCCCTAAACCAAACCATTCACTTGCCCACCTTCTTCCCAAATCCCCAGAACAAAGGAGAAAGACTCCTGCACTCTTCGGACATTTACAGGCAATTACATTACTACTGGGATAAAACTAAGGCTTTCAGAAAAACTGACCAGCTCTTTGTAGCCTATGCTACAGGATCACAAGGAAAAGCTCTCTCAAAACAGACAATTTCTAAATGGGTAGGACATTGCATATGTTTCTGCTACACACATCATGGGAAACCAGTACCTGCTAACATAAGGTCCCACTCCACCAGGGCTACAGCTACATCAGCAGCCTTTCTCAGGGGAGTGCCAATCAAGGATATTCTGGAAGCTGCTACTTGGAGTTCAGTGCATGCCTTCACCAAACACTATCCCTTACCTCTATACTCTAAGAATAGAGCTGGTTTTGCCACTGCAGTTTTGCAGGGCCTAGTAGCTTCTTCTAACCCTGTTTGACTCCACCTCCCATCCTTAGCTTTGGGATTCAACCCAAGTGTGATGACTGCAGCAGGGTAACACGAACATAGTACAGTTTTGTACCTACCATAAATGTAGATGTTTGAGTGTTCACCCTGCTGCAGTCCAGGTTACCCTCCCTCCATCCCCTCTGAACTTATCTCTACCACTTTATCCTATACTACCTCTGTGGTGTATTTACTTGTGCCTAAGGGTTTTGTTTGCTTTTTATATAGCCATATGTATATCTATATCTATATATATTTTGCCTACCTATTGGGCGCACCTGACATCTGGGGCAAGAAAAACTGAAGAAAATGGCGTTGGATGCCTCTTATATACCCCTGATGCACTGACGTCCGGGAAGAAGCGACGGCAACCGACGCCGGACCAAGACTTTGGAATTCGGGCCGACTGCGGGACCGCCTGATGGCAGGATAACCCAAGTGTGATTACTGCAGCAGTGTGAACACTTGAACATCTACATTTATGGTAGGTACAAAACTGTACTTTACCGGATCATGTTAAAGCAAAATTATTGGATGCACCTTTGCAGCAGGATGTGTTATTTGAGTTAAGGCAGAAGAAGTATTAAAGAAAATGGAGGACAAGGCAAAATTTATATAAAAAGCAGCTCCAGTGACTTCCCACTACAGCTGCCAAACAAATCCGTCTTGGCAGCCCCCTTGGGAGGAAAACTGGCACTTTTACCACAATTTGCAAATGATCACCAAAGAGAAATGGGTTCTCAACATTGTATATCAAGGTTACAGGTTCCACTTTCACACTCTGCCAAGGTTAAAAGGAATGCCATATCTGCCACCAAATCAATGGGCAGAGGCTCAAAAACAAATTGCAGCACTCGTGGATATGAGAGCTATTCAAAAGGTACCATCACAGAAGCAAGGACAAGGATTTTACTCGAGACTCTTTCTGGTACCCAGAAAGGACAAAGCCTGGAGGCCCATTCTGGATCTTTCATCTCTAAACACTTACCTGGATGTTCCGAAATTCAAAATGTTAACATTACAGCGACTTCTTCCCATGCTGGGCAAGAAAGCTTGGTTCGTGACTTTGGACCTCAAAGAGGCATACCCACATGTCCCTATCAGACAAAACTGCAGAAGATACCTCAGATTCATAGCTGGTTCAATGCACTACCAATTCTCTGCACTACCCTTTGGCTTATCTACTGCGCCCAGGGTCTTCACAAAGTGCCTGGCACCAGTAATTGCATTTTGCAGACAGAAAGGATTTCAAATTTATCCGTACCTGGATGACTGCCTGATTCATGCAGAGAGCAAGGACACTCTTCTAAAGCATCTGGCATTTGTAAAAAAGTTAAGTTGCCTGGGGTACACAGTAAACGAAAAGAAATCAAAACTAGTGCCCTCACAAGAGATTATATTCCTGGGTGCCAGCTTGAACACAACGGCCCAGATGGCTTATCTCACGCCAGACAAACAAGGACAACTGACTCAATACTTTCAATTGATGGCAACAAAGACCCAGCTCCCTGCAAGAAAAATTCTGCAGGCCTTGGGTTACGTGGCATCCTGCATACTACTAATTCCATATGCCAGACTGCATATGAGGAAACTACAATGGTACCTAAAGAATGTATGGTCTCTACACTGTCAAAGTTTGGAAACAGTTATACCACTGATCCCTTGCCTTCAACAGGAGTTTCAATGGTGGGCTCAAGCTTGTCACCTCAACAAGGGACAGCCTTTTACACAACCCACAGCCAGGCAAACACTGACAACGGATGCATCGGATTACGCCTGGGGAGCACACATGGCAGGCAAATGTATTCAGGGCACGTGGACCGCAGAACAAAGACATATTCACATCAATCAAAAAGAGATGATAGCTGTACAAAATGCGATTATAGCTTTCAAGGACCTGCTGCATCCAGGACAACTACTCCTAAAGACGGACAACACCACAGTTATGTGGTACATAAACAAGCAAGGGGGAGCACACTCCTACCCCATATGCAGATAAACTATGACCTTTTGGAACACAGCTATAAACCTTCAAGTTCTTCTGCAAGCGCAATTCTTGCCAGGAGAGAAAAACACACTGGCAGATGACTTAAGCAGAACATTGTGGATCCCCACGAATGGGAGTTGAATCCACTAATATTCAGAATGATAACACAGAAGTGGTGGAGCCCGGACATAGATCTGTTTGCATCACCAATAAACTGCCAGCTACAAAAATTCTGCACAAGGAGTTACCATCCACAAGCATGGAAAGTGGATGCCCTCTCATTCAGCTGGAAGAACCTTCAAGTCTATGCTTTCCCACCACTACCTCTCCTGCCAAAGGTACTCATAAAAGCCAGGCAGGAAGAGCCAAAGATGATCCTGATTGCACCAGACTGGCCCCGCCAGCACTGGTACCCAATCTTAAGGAGCGTAGCACAAGAACCACCCTGGATTTTTGCCTCCCACATCTGCTGAACTCCGTACAACAAACAAATACTACACAGCCCGCTAAAGACCTTAAACCTAGCTGCATGGAAGATTCCTTAGTCAAGCAAGCAATCCCTCTCTCCAAAGCTGTTATGGATGTCATTCTGGAGGCCAGAAGGCCTAGTACCAGGAAAGCCTATTCGGATAAATGGAAGAGATTCTGTGCCTGGAACCAAGTTCACAGCCTTGACCCTCTTGTACCAAACATTCCTCAGATACTACAATACTTAACTGAGATGCTGGACAAAGGACTCTCCTTCTCTTCCATCAAGATCCACGCCTCTGTTATCTCTGCTCATTACAACACGGATCCACCAATTTTCTCTAACCCTCTGTTAACAGTACCTCAGAGGGGCTAAAAGCATAAGACCACCCCATAGAGCCCCTACTCCAACTTGGGACCTCGGCTTTGTTTTGGAGAAGCTAACTTTACCTCCTTTTCAGCCAGCCAACACAGCAGAATTAAAATTATATCTCTTGGAAAACTGCTCTGCCCCTGGCAATAACATCAGCACGAAGAGTTTCAGAATTACAGCTTCTAATGGCAGTGGAACCTTTCCTCATTTTCCACCAGGACAGGGTGTCTTTACGAACTAACCCTACTTTTATGTCAAAGGTGGTATCCAGTGTGGCTCTAAACCAAACTATTCACCTGCAAACTTTTTATCCTAAACCACAGAATAAAGGGGAGAGACTACTGCACTCTTTGGACATTCACAGGCAGTTACGCTTCTACTTGGACAAAACCAAAGCTTTCAGAAAATCTGAGCAATTCTTGGTAGCATATGCTGCAGGAGCACAGGGAAAAGCCATTTCAAAACAGACTATTTCAAAATGGATAGGACATTGTATACGTTTCTGCTACACATACCGTGGAAAACCTGTACCTAGAAGCATTAGATCTCACTCCACAAGGGCAACAGGCACTTCAACTGTCTACCTCAGGGGAGTACCTACCAAAGATATTTTGGAAACAGCAACTTGGGAGTTCTGTACACACCTTCACCAAGCATTACCATCTGCCTCTATACTCTAAATCCAGTGCTGCAGGGCCTTCTAGCCACCCCTAATGCCTTATAGGATCAGCCACCCTTCCTCAGCTTTGGGATTCTACCCAAGTGTAATGACTGTAGCAGTGTAACACGATGAACATAGTACAGTTTAGTACCTACCATAAATGTAGATATTAGAGTGTGGACACTGCTGCAGTCCAGGTTACTCTCCCTCCTTCCCCTCTTACTGGCTGGTACGTACCTATGTCTTCTACCTTTACTACCTATGGGGAGTATTTGCTGGTAGCTGTAAGTTGTTTTTTGCTTTTCTTATGTATGTTTTATTAGCAATTGGAATTGCCTACATATTTAGAGGCACCCGACATCTGGGGCAAGAAAAACTGAAGAAAATGGCGTCTGCTGCATCTTGTATACCCCTGTCGCACTGACGTCAGGAAGGAGGCGACAGCAACCGATGCCGGACCAAGACTTTGGAACTCTGGCCGACTGCGGGAACGCCTGACGGCAGGATAACCCAAGTGTAATGACTGCAGCAGTGTCTAAACTCTAACATCTACATTTATGGTAGGTACAAAACTGTACTTTTTTTGTTCTGGAATTATGCTTGGGGTCATTGTTGTGTTGAAAGGTGTATTCCTCTTCATCTTCAGCTTTCTACCCAGACGCCTGAAGGATTTGGGTCAAAAGTGACTGGTGTTTGGAACTGTTCATAATTCCCTCCACCTTGACTAAAGCCTCAGTTTCAGCTGAAGAAAAGCAACCCCAAAGCATGGCACTGCCACCACCCATGGTTCACGGTGGGGATGGTGTTCTTTTGGTGATGCAAAGTGTTGTTTTTGCACCAAACATACCTTTTGAAATTGTGGCCAAAAAGTTCATCCTTGGTCTCATCAGACCAGTACATATTTTCCCACATGCTTTTGGGAGACTTCATGTATTGTTTTGCAATTTTTAGCTGGGCCTGGATGTTTTTCTGTGCAAGAAAAGGCGTCCTCTTGCAATCCTCCCCATATTCCAGACGTATGGAGTCTACGGGAGATTGTTGTCATATGTAGTACACAACCAGTAGTTGCCAGAACAGCTCCTTCCGTGTTGCTATAGTTCTCTTGCCAGCCTCCCTGACCAGTTTTTGTCTTGTCTTTTCATCAATTTTGGAGGGACTTCCAGTTCTTTGCAATGTCATTCTTGTCCCATATTTTCTTCACTTTTTTACTGACTGTCTTCACTGTCTTCCATGGTATATTCAGTTTCTGTGTAAGTGTTTTTGTACCCTTCTCCTGACTGATTCCTTTCACCGATGAGATCCCTATGATGCTTTGTAAGCTCTGTGAACCATGGCTTTTGCTGTAGCGGGCAACTGAGTAAATGTCAGGAAAATCCTGCTAGGACAGCTGAACTTTATTTGGGGTTAATCTGAGTCTTTTTAATTGATGGCAGGTGTGTACCCAAGAAGACTGAATGCTGTGATTTAAATCCAAAGGTGCTTCAACAAAGTATTAGTTTGAGTGTGCACACACAACAAAGTATTCGTTTAAGGGTGTGCACACTTAATGCAACCAGCATATTGTACGTTTTTTATTTTTTGTATTTTTCCGCTAATAGATTTGTTTGTTTTTCATTTGAATTGTATAGGTTATAGGTCACATTAAGGGTGGGAAAAGTTTTGAAATTATTTATTGTGGTCCCATTTTTTATATTAGAAAAACCTGGCATTTTAACAGGGGTGTGTAAACTTTTAATATCCACTGTATGTTGATGTTTTGAGGAAGAGTGTTGCTGTGAGAAGTACAACCAATTAATACAAACATCACCAAGAATTATTGTTTCAGTAGATATGTTAGATTTCCAAGCTAGGATTTCCTCTAGTATGGGAATATTGTTGCCAGGAGAGATATACAGGACTATGGTACAGAGGTTTTTGCATTCATTCATTTTTAGGAAAGCTATTAAGATTTGTGCTGTAGAGAAGTTTAATATGGATGTGTTATGAGACTATATTGAAGGTGTTAGGGTGTATCAGTGCTAAACCTCCACCTTTTTTACGAGGCTTGTAAGCGCAAGCCTGCAAAGCCAGGAGGAATGAATTCTGAGCTTTTGATGTATTGTTTTAGCCATGTTTCCATAGTGGCAATAATGTCAGGCTTTTAGTGTGTTACTCGGGCATGGAAGTAAGGGATTTTGTTTACTTTGCAGGTTATTTGTAGTCTGGTTTAGAGATTTGTAGAGACTATGTGGGTTGGGAGATGAGTAAAGGGGACCTGGATTGGGATGGATATCTCCGCTTAAGGTTAGTTTGGAGTATTTAGGTAGGACAGTGTTTTTTTTTTTTTTTTATGTTCTGGCAGTGGTAGGCAGTATGTGTTTAACTTTATCTTTTAGGGGGAGGGTTTTTAGTTTAGAACAGAGAATGTTGCCTGTTGTGTATAGGTTAGATATGTCAGAGAAGGTACTGAGAGGTAGTCTTTGAGTAGAAGTTATGGATGTGGGTTTGTGGTAAACATTGTTAATTTGAAGTGGGGTAAGTTGTAGGAAAGATAAGGGTAACCGGAGGCTGAAGGGTTTGAGTTTATATACAAGTGGTATTGTAATACAGTAAGTTATATTAGAAAAGAACTTGTAGGCAAGTAGATTTGGAGTTAATAGAAGTAGCTGACTAAGTAACGGAGGGTGGAGAAGAAAGCTGTGTATAATTGGTAGTTAGGATAAATTAGTGGGCGTTAGAGATAAGAATGTAAATATATGGGGAGGACAGTGATTGGATGTGAGTTTACAAGGGGTGGAGTTATGGTGGGAATAATTCTAATAGAAATGGGGGTAGGGTGGAAAACAGAGTGAGCATGAATGTAGCGAGTAGAAGCCAGACTCAAGCTAAAACTGTGACAAGAAAAACAATCCGTAAGTACAGGTAAATTATATGGATTATTGCAATGGTTGCTTACTATGTAAAATGCAGCAAATAGCGGAGTTAATGGTGTTGGGCTTAGGATGTTGTCCAGACAGGGCCGAGAATTAATAATGAAAAAAAAGCGCACTATAGTGGGATTCAGATTAGGATAAATGCACTAGCTGGATGGGGTGAAGCACTTAACAGGCAGGCTGCAAAAACTGATATCAAAGTATCACAGCCGAGGGAGAAGCAAGAAGGCAGGAAAATGCAACCTTCAAAGTTTGGAGTGGGGGTAAAAAAGAGACCTAGTAAAGAGAGAAAGGGGTAGGAGAAAAGAAAATAAGAATAGATGTTAAGTTGTCTATCTTGCCCTCATTCTTGCTGGTTGGGTTCGGAGCCGATCCTCTACTCCGACTCGGTCATTTTCAAAAGCTCGAGAGCTGCTTACTGGCTCGAGACCCCCCCCCTATATCCCATGATGCCTGGCGCTAGATACCCAGATCTCATTTGCACTAATGCTACGAGGTTGCATTTACTGGCTCAGGTCATATATTTTCTCTTTATTCACTATATTTAGGACTTTTTACTTTATTGAATATACGCTTGTTGTCATAGCTTAGCTGTAGTTTCTATGGTAGTGTGTTAAGTGTTCCCCACCCTTAAAAACTTGTTTTCTGCTTAGAGAGTTTTCCTCTCCCTCCCCCACTCCCGTTTACCTTTTCAAAGTAAGCCGTTTTAGTTGGAGGCTTATCATTGTTTTATTTTTTTTTTTTAAGGTAGACAAAGTTCATTAGAAATTGTGGTAGTTGTAGGTCTTATATTGTGTGTGTGTGTGTGTGTGTGTGTGTGTGTGTGTGTGTGTGTGTGTGTGTGTGTGTGTGTGTGTGCGCGCGCGCGCGCACTGTTAGGGTGTGGTAACTTGTGTGGTTTTGTGTATATTTTTTTCTAGTTACCTACTCTTCTTTATACTTGTTCTTTGTAATTGATTTTCCTTCACAGGAATGTCTAAAGACACAAAAGTGACGGGATTCAAGAAGTGTGACTCATGCTGTCAGAAAATGTCTCTGACAGATGGTCACACTTGTGTTTGCTTGGGCTCCCTACACCTGCAGGACTCTTGTTTGGTGTGTCACGCCTTTAGTCCAAGAGTCCTGCAGGAGCGTAGGAATAAGCTTATCCTTAGGGATTTGCTTAAACTTGAAGGTCACCGGCCAAGACTCAGTCAGTGAAACCTTCTAGGCCATCGAAGCTGTCGGCTCCCAGCTCGGAGCCGTCGCAGAGTATGGCTTCTGCTTCAACTTAGGTTCCGGCCTGAACTGAAGCACCTATCTCTACATCAACTTTGGCTGCGACCGGAGCCGAAGTACCTATCTCCCAGTCGGCCCCGACTCTTCCGTCGGAACAATCAGGGAGTCGAAAACGCTCCGGGTCATCATCCTTGGAGTCGATACACTCGGCTCTAGGGTCACCTGTACTGCAATCTGAGCGTAGTCATCGGTCCCACTCTTCTCGGTCGTCTAGGTTATCTGACCATGATCTGGAGAGAGTGGTGAGCAGGCTTTTAAAGTCGCAGGCCCTGGCAAACAATGCTATCCAGCTCCTCTCATCAGGGCTCGGCTCTACCTGTTTCTCCGATAGTTCCTCCTTCGACTCATCCCTTGAGTTCGGAGCCGGAGCATGCTGTGGCTGGAACCATGGGTCCGTCTGCGCCGATACCTCCCCTTTCGGTTCCGTCGTCAGCTCCGATCTCTTCCATGGTGCCGTCCTTGGAGGGATCTGGGCGCCGTGACTCCCTCATCGTCTCCGAGGGGGCGAGTGGCATCGGACCCTTGTCCGACCCCGTTCTCCCTCTCGGAGCTTCGGCGCAGGTGAGTTCGGCTTCTACATCTGCTTCGGAGCCATCTCTCTCGGTGCCGGGAAGGATTCCGATCTGTTTGGAGCCGGAGCCTTCTCTGGTATCGGGAAGGGGCGCCTTCGAGGTCATGAGGAGTGTGCTGGCATCTGAGTCAGCCTCACCGGCTCCTCCCCTCATGGTGCCTGCTCCTGCCTCCGCCCCTCCTCCAGACCTCAAGCGTGGGGAACAAGTGCTCCAGGGCACCCCATTGGGTGCGCCTTCCTCTTCTGAGGCCTCCCACATTCATTGAGGAGCCCCCACGAAAGAGGAAATGCAAGAGGAAGCATGTTGACTCCCCTGAGTCTGTCACTTCAGATACTGACTTGGAGGTGTCGGAAGGGTCCCAGAGATCCCCCTCTGAGGACGGCTCCTTTTCAGACATCCTTGAAATCCTTAGGCAGAGGGGGAACTGGACTACCCTTAACCCTTCCGAGGATGAGTCTGTATTCCTGGACGCGTTTGGTTCCCGATCCTGCACCTCTTGGGTGTCTCAGACTTTCGATCCACTGATGTCGGTGGTGGCTCGAAAGGCGTGGTCAGCTCTAAACTCAATGGAGCCAACTCCCCGTAGGCCCACAAAATTCATCACTGCCCCTCAAGACAAGCAATTTCTGACCAAGGGTGTTCCCGTGGATGCCATGGTGGTAGCAGCGGCCACTAAAAAGGAGTTGGCTGAAACTTTGTCTGTCCATCCCCCTAATAAGGAATCTAGGATGATGGACAGATATGGGAAGCAGATGTTTTCCTCAGCGACCTTTTCCATGAGGTCTCTGAACTATTTGTGCCATTTTTCCTGCCTTCAGAGGGATCTCCTTAAAGAGCTAGGAGATACCCTTCAAGATCCATCAGCTGCGGGGGCTCAGGCTAAGATTACCTCCCAGCTGGCGACTCTAAGTTCTGTAGTAAACTCCTCCATGCGGCTCATCTCTTATGCAGCCGATGGAGCGAGTAGGGCCACAGGCACAGGTGTGGCTTTGAGGAGACATGCTTGGATGTGGTTATGCAACTTTGTGGAACCCTTCAAGACTTCTTTCACCAACACCCCCTTTGATGGTTCTGCTCTGTTTGGACCAGAGGTGAAGGATACCCTTACCAGGTGTGAGCAGGAAGGCAAGACTCTCTCTGCCGTTGGAGTCCGTTTTTCCACTCCTTCAAGACCGTATCCCAAGGGTCAGAAGAGTGGGAAGATGTTGTTCCGGAAATCCCAGGGAGCCATGCCTGACACACGTGGAGAGTTCCCCTCCAGGGGCAGAGGAGGGAACAACAATAGATGCCCTAGGGGCAGGGGTGGGGGTCCGCAAAATCAGGGCCAAAGATAATCCTTCACTGACCAGCCCTTCCAGCATCCCTGAAGTGTTGCCCGACTGTCCACCTTCGGAGGCAGTCGGGGGAAGATTATCGCTGTACCCAAAAGCCTGGCAAAGTATAACACAAGACAAATGAGTACTTTGTCATATCCGAAGGCTACAAAATTCCCTTCTTTCGCACTCCACCCTTTTCCAACAAATTCCTTCCAGATGTTCCACCCAATCTAAGGGATCAAGCAGTTCAAGAAATTTCAAAACTGCTAAGAAAAAGAGCCATCCAGCCAGTCCCAACAGACCAACAAGGATCCGGAACTTACTCAAGGTTCTTTTTGGTACCAAAAAAGACAGGGGACTGGAGACCCATTCTGGATCTCAGCAGACTAAGCAGGTCTGTTCAAAGAACGAAGTTCCGGATGGTCACGCTACAGTCCATTTTACCCTTTCTGGGTCAGGACAATTGGATGTGCTCCATAGATCTTCAGGACGCGTACTACCATATCAAAATGCACCAGAAGATTCCTCCGCTTCCGGCTGGGAGCCAGTCATCATCAGTTCAGAGCGCTACCGTTTGGTCTCACCACAGCCCCCAGGGTGTTCACCAAATGTTTGGCAGTAGTCACCGCTCACTTGAGATGGCAAGGATTCCAGGTGTTTCCATATTTAGACGACTGTTTCCTTACTGCAACCACCAGGCATCACCTGCTGCTAGCCAGAGACTACACCATCCAAACGTGCTCTACTCTAGGCATCACAATAAATTTCGAAAAGTCTGCATTGTCGCCTTGTCAATCTATCAACTTTATAGGCGCAAATTTAAACACAAAGGACATGTCAGCGACTCTCCCAGCAGACAGTGAGTTAGCCATTCGATGACATGTGCAGGTCTTATTAGGTTGCAAAAAGATTCAGGCCAGATTTGTCCTAAAAACATTGGGTCTCATGGCAGCGGCTATAATACTAGTTCCCCTTGCATGTTTTCACATGAGGATTTTTCAGTGGATGTAGTTCACACAATGGTCCTTCCCGCAACTCCCAGTGTCTCACATAATGATCACACAGTCATGCAAAAACCAACTTGTTTGGTGGTTGGTTTCCCCATCATTACACCAGGGCAGACTATTCGATGTCCTTCAAGGATGCATCTGCAGTCCTTACAAATGGGTTGTCCTGTCGTCAGGCAGCCCTTCGGTCGGCCGGATTCCAAAGTCTGGGTCTGGCCTCGGCTGTTGTCGCACTTCACCCGACGTCATAGCTGCAGTTATTCGGGTATAAAGGCATCAGCCGGCGCCATTTTCCTCCATCTTTCTTGCCGCGTGGCACCCGAAGCAGAAGCTGTTCAAGTGCCGGTCGGTCAGAACCAGAGATTACTACTACCGAATACTACTTCGAAGACTTCTAAAAAGCTAAGTACCCCGTTGGGGACTCTTTCTTGCCTCAGCCGATGTCAGAAAAAGTGAATAACTGTTTAACTTGTGGGAAACAAATACCTCATAAAGATTTCCACTCTTACTGCTTACCTTGTTTAGGCCCAGACCACAACGTAGCAGCTTGTCTAGCCTGTGCTTCTTTTAACCGACGGACGCTTGGACGTCTGTCGGAATTTGCTGAGCAGTTTTTTGGCTCTGATTTTGCTTATATTATGCCGTCGGATCCTCCGACTTCACAAATACCCAAAAAACGCAAGGAAAAGGACCGACACTCGCGGTCTGCGGTTTCGGCCGAAACCGCGGTTAAGCCAACCGCGAGTGTCTCGGTTTCGGCTGAAACCGAGCAAGCGGTTCTTCCTTCAGCCGAAAACATGCCTTCTACCGAGGCCTCTTCTAACCTGGTGGAATCGGCTTCTGAAATCCAACCTACAGTTGCGGTTTCTCAGGAATTATCTGATACTATTCCCTTGGGTATTTCAGCTCCTGCACGTGGAGCTGCTAGGCCTCCTGCAGCCATGTCCATTAAGGCCTTTGCCAGGGCTAAATCAGCTAAAGCTACAAAAACTGTGCCTCTTAAGACCCCCTCTCACAGGCCCAGCTCCAGTTCCCAAATGCTTTCTTTGGCAGAGGATCTTATTTCTTTAATCCGGGGATCCCAACCTCATCCAGACAGGGCCTCTCATCCACCTCCAGAGAAGAGGCCAAGAGCAGAGCCCCCTGAGCCAGTGTCCACAGATGATTTCTCTGATGTTTCAGATAATACAGACCCTCCAGAGGCTCCTTATTCCCCTTACGAAGACTCTGATGCTGAAGAGTCCATCCCTTCTGCCTCTCCACCTGAGGAATTTTCCTTTGGGGAAACCTTGCATGCTATGAGGGAACAATTTCAGTGGCAGGGCCAAGATTTTTCAGACTCCAGGAAAAGGCTTAGAACCTTTTTGCATTTACCACAACATAGGCCTTTAGCTATACCTCCAGTTCTTTCTGTTGTAGATGATGCATTTAATGACGTTTGTACTGCTCCTGATTCATTACCTCCGGCACCTGCTAAGCCCGATAGGTACTACAGGGTCCCGGACACACATCACCATTTATACAAGGCCCCTTTTGCAGATCCCGAGACTATCTCCCAGGGGCCTAAGGCTGTAGCAACTACCTCTGCTAAAAATCCCCTCCCCTCTGAAAGGGAATCCAGGTCCTTAGAGAGATGGGGTAAAAAAGTTTACACTTCTGCTACTCTGTCAGCTAGGGCCTTGAACTGTCAATTTCATATGATCCAATATCAGGAATTTATGCTTGACCAGTTAACTAAAAAACTGTCCTCTGATGAAACTTTTGATAAGAAGTATGTTCAGGAAATGGTGCATAACATTCAGCAAGTTAGTAACCATTCTTTAAAATGCGGCTATGATGCACTGGAGGCTTCCTTTAGATCAGCCATGACTGGCACAGTTATCAGAAGGCATGCATGGTTGAAAGAGCAGGCCTTACCGGACCATGTCAAATCAAAACTATTAGATGCTCCCATGGACAAGGCCAATTTATTTGGTTCCCCTGCACAACAGGTACTGAAGAAGATGGAGGAGAAGGCAAAATCTGTACAAACAGTGAAAGATTTCTTACAGGTCCAACCTCCAAGGTTTAGCAGGAATTGGCCCTCCAAAATTGGTCCTTTCCAGACTCCTCTAAAGCACAGAGAGGCAGGAATAGGCGATCAAGAGGCAGAAACCAATCCAGGGGTGCCTACAGGGGACGCCAGTGGCAGGGTAACAACCAGCGAGGCACAGATACAGCCACCACCACTGCAACAGGACAATCACAGTGACTTGGCTCTGGCACCGCCTACCAGGGAACAACTAGAAGCACCCTTAGGCGGAAAGCTAGCCTTATTCTCAAAGAACTGGCATTACATCACAAGGGACAAGTGGATTTTGCAAACTATAGACCAAGGTGTTACAGGTTTCATTTCCATACTCTACCAGGAAAGAGAGGAATGCCAAACCTACCACCAAATCAAAAGGCAGAAGCTCTAAAACAAATATCTCAATTATTAAAGATGAGAGCTGTGGAAAAGGTACCATCTATGGAACAAGGAAAGGGATTTTACTCCAGACTCTTCCTGGTACCAAGAAAAGAGAGCAAATGGAGGCCTATTCTCGACCTGTCCGCTTTAAACACATTCCTCATTGTTCCAAAATTCAAAATGCTGACTCTACAGCAGCTTCTTCCCATGCTGGGCAAGGAGTCTTGGCTGGTAACTCTAGATCTCAAGGAGGCATACCTGCACGTCCCCATACGACCAATTTGCAGAAGATACCTCAGATTTCTTGCAGGATCAGAGCATTATCAATTCTCAGCATTGCCCTTTGGCTTATCTACTGCGTCCAGAGTGTTCACGAAATGCCTGGCATCAGTAATTGCTCATTGCAGGCTTCAGGGAATCCAAATTTACCCCTACCTGGATGACTGCCTGATACAAGCGGACAACAAAAGCAAGCTAACAGAAGACTTACAAAGAGTCATTTACCTGCTACAAGCCCTGGGATATACAGTCAATATAAAAAAGTCAAGGCTGATACCATCCCAAAGAATAACCTTTTTGGGTGCAGAGCTGGACACATCAAAGCAAATGGCATTCCTAACTGTAGAAAAATAAGAGCAACTACCTCTCTACTTCTTGGCATTAACAAAGCAGAACCATCTAACAGCAAGAAAAGTACTGCAAGCCCTGGGCTTCATGGCATCCTGCATAATACTGGTACCTCATGCCAGACTGCATATGAGAAAGCTACAGTGGTACCTAAAGAATTTATGGTCTCAACACAAGCACAGCCTAGAAACCAAAATTCCAATAATCCCATGCCTGAAGCAAGAGTTCCTATGGTGGGCTCAGGCCTGTCAATCAAACATAGGATTGCCCTTCTACAGCATTCAACCAAGCCAAACCATCACGACGGATGCCTCAGACCTCGGTTGGGGGGCCCACATGCTGGACAAGTGCATACAAGGCTTATGGACTCAAGACTAGCTGCACCTGCACATAAATCTAAAGGAAATGCTGGCAGTAAAATTGGCAATCCAGACATTCAGACCATTTCTCCAAGAAGGGCAGTTGATGATAAGGACAGACAACACCACAGTTATGTGGTACATCAACAAACAGGGAGGCACACATTCATACCCTCTATGCCGGATGGCACTGGACCTATGGAATGTGGCTCTGAGCTACAACATTCAGTTACAAGCAATCTTTGTACCGGGAAAAGAAAAACATCCTAGCAGACATATTAAGCAGGACTACCACGGATGCCCGCGAATGGATGCTGCATCTGGACATCTTCAAAGCCATTACAAGAAAATGGGGACTCCCGGAAATAGATTTATTTGCGTCCCCACAGAATCACCAGCTAAAGAAATTCTGCACAAGGACGTACCACCCACTTGCTTGGAAGGTGGACTCCCTATCTTTCAGTTGGAAAAACCTGACAGCATATGCATTCCCACCACTTCCTTTGATGCACAAGGTGCTATTGAAGATCAAAGAGGATCGTCCAAGGATCATTCTGATAGCTCCAGACTGGCCAAGGCAACATTGGTACCCATTACTGAGGAGCATGTCTCGGGACACAGAACAACTACAACATCCTGCATCCAAACCTGAAAACTCTGCAGCTGACTGCCTGGAACATTACATAAGATCAGTTAACCCAAATTTATCACAAAGGGTTAAGGACATTATCCTTGAGGCTCGCAGACCCTCAACAAGAAAAAATTATGCAGCAAAATGGAAAAGATATCTCATTTGGAGTACTGCAAAGGGAGAAGATGTGTCACTGGTAAACATAGCCAACATCCTGGAATACTTGGCAGAGCTCTTCCACACAGGCCTGTCCTATTCTTCCATCAAGATACATGCATCAGCTATTTCAGCAGAATACAGCTTGGATCCTCCTGTCTTCTCACACCCTCTGCTCAGGCAGTTTCTGAGAGGAATTAAAAATATAAAACCTCCAAGGAAACCACCATTGCCAGCATGGGACTTGAACTTTGTGCTAGAAAAATTGACACTTCCTCCTTTCGAACCAGCAGCAACAGCAGAATTACAATACTTATCATGGAAGACTGCTTTCTTACTGGCAATCACTTCAGCAAGAAGGGTATCTGAACTACATGCATTAATGGCAGTGCAACCCTTTCTGATCTTCCATCAAGATAGAGTGTCCATGAGAACAAATCCCACATTTATGCCTAAGGTTGTATCCAGAGTGTCTTTAAATCAGGCTATCCACCTACCTACATTCTTCCCCAACCCACAGAACAGGGGAGAAAGACTGTTGCATACCTTGGATATACATAGACAGTTACGCTACTACCTGGACAGAACCAAGGGCAATAGAAAAACTGACCAGCTTCTGGTAGCATATGCAACAGGAAGGGAAGGAAAAGCAATTTCAAAACAGACAATCTCCAAGTGGATAGGAAATTGCATTAGATTTTGTTACTCCTACCATGGAAAGAAAACTCCAGAGAACATCAGGCCTCACTCTACAAGGGCTACAGCCACTACCACAGCTTTCTTACGAGGAGTGGCTACCAAGGACATTATAGAGGCTGCTACTTGGACCTCCGTGCATACATTTGCCAAGCATTATAATTTACCTTTATACTCTAGATCCCGAGCAGGTTTTGCCTCTGCTGTTTTGCAAGGGATCCTAACTACACCATAATCTCTCCTTTTTCCTCCTCCCCTAGTTTGGCTATGGTATTCTACCCGTTTGTAAGGACTGCAGATGCATCCTTGAAGGACATAGTACAGTTTTGTACCTACCATAAATGTAGATATCCGATAGGAATGCATCTGCAGTCAGGATTACCCACCCGCCTTCCCCTCTGTGGTACTCCTAGGGTATTTGCCCATCTTATAGCTAGCTGGGGGGGATCTATTATGGTGTATTTGTTTGTATATATGTACATACATGCTTATTTTTTGTGTTTGCTCTCTACTATTTGGAAACATTGGCATTTATCCAAATTTAGCCTTCCAAGAGGGCACCTGGCATCTGGGGCAAGAAACACTGAGGAAAATGGCGTCGGCTGATGCCTTTATACCGGAATAACTGCAGCTATGACGTCGGGTGAAGTGCGACACCAGCCGAGGCCAGACCCAGACTTTGGAATCCGGCCGACCGAAGGGCTGCCTGACGACAGGACAACCCATTTGTAAGGACTGCAGATGCATTCCTATCGGACATCTACATTTATGGTAGGTACAAAACTGTAGTTTCTTCCTCCTCCAGTAGCTAAGGTGACCACGGACGCCTCCCTGATTGGGGGGGGGGGGGCATTTTCAGGGCAGAACAATCCCAGGCACCTGGCAGCATCACGAGTACCATCTGCATATCAATGTCTTGGAGATGAGAGCCGTGCTTTTAGCGTTGCAAGCTCTTCAGAACTCTCTTCCCACCGGGACCATTGCAACGCTAACAGATATGTCAGTGGTATGGTACATCAACAAGCAGGGCTGAACCAAGTCGTTCCCCTTATGTCGAGAAGCACTCAGACTTTGGCAGTGGGCGATTTCTTCCCAACGATTACTGATAACAGCGCACATCCCTGGGAAGTCCAACGTTATAGCAGACAGGCTGAGCAGAGCAATTCTTATGCCTCACGAGTGGTCTGTCAATCAGACTGTGGCGGACAAAATCTTCCGCAAATGGGGTCAGCCTTGTTGCGACCTTTTTGCCACCCCCTTCAACAGCAAGTGCGACAATTTCTTCTCTCTCCTTCCTCTCCTCGGACACCTCCCCAGAGACGCTCTAGTTAACGATTGGCCCCAGGGACGACTTTATGCATTCCCTCCATTTCCCCTGATTCTCAAACTAATTCGGAAAGCTACCACATTGGGATGCAAGATGATCCTCATTGCCCCTTACAGGCCTCGACAACTTTGGTTCCCTTTCCTGCATCATCACCTTCTGGAGCAGCCCTGGACCCATTTCCAGAACTCCTGATCCATCAATTGGGCGGGCTGCACCAATCTCTTCAATCTCTCCAGCTCACTGTTTGGTTTCTCCACTTCCAACCTTAGCCAGGCTTCCCAACATCTGTCATTCGGTGCGTGAAATCATCTTATCCTCACATAAGTCGACCACTAGGAAACTTATGCTAGCAAGTGGAAACATTTTTCCTTATGGGCAGAGAACAGGAAGATAGATCCCTTTTCAGCCCCTGTGCACCATATTTTAGAATTTCTAGCAGAACTTTTTAGAACAGGATCCTCTTCTGCCACGATTAGAGTTCAGCTAGCTGCAATTTCAAACTTTCATACGGGCCTATCTGATTCCAGCATCATGTCCCATAAGCTTTGTAAAGCCTTTCTTAAAGGGACCACTCTACTCAGGCCCCCAGTAAGAGATCCCCCGCCTCCGTGGCATCTGAATTTGATTCTAGCTTCCCTGATACTGCCCCCCTTTGAACCGGCAGCTTCCTGTTCCTTGTAGTTTCTTTCTTGGAAAACCCTTCTTCTGGTTGCAGTTATGTCAGCCAGAAGAGTTTCTGAACTTCAGGCTCTTTGTGTTCGTCCTCCTTACCTAGTTTTTCACAATGATAGAGTTTCTCTTCAGACTAACCCTTCCTTTCTTCCAAAGGTTACTTCTGATTATAATTTGAATCAGTCCATTGAACTACCTGTGTTCTTTCCAAATTATTCCAACAAGGCAGAATACAAGTTACATCAGCTGGACGTCCATAGACAGTTACGCTTTTACTCGCATAGAACCAAGCAAATCAGAAAATCAGACCAGTTGTTCCTGTCTTACGTTGAGGGAAAACGAGGCTTACCGGTGTCAAACGTCACCTTATCTAGGTGGTTGACTTCTACTATTACCTTTATATATCAGTTAAGAAATAAAGAGCTTCCTGCTAAACCCAAAGGTCACTCCACCAGAGCTCTAGCTACTCCTGTGGCTTTTCAGGCCAGATTGCCAATGGAAACTATTTGTGCGGCAGCTACATGGGCTAATCCACATACCTTCATTTCACATTATAAACTGGATGTGGCTTCCAGAAGCAGAGCTGATTTTGGTTCCACTGTTCTGAAGAGTCTGTTCCGATGAGCCATCCAGGATTGAGGTGCTAGGGACGCTGTCCCAACCAGCACGAATGAAGGCGAGATAGACAACTTAACATTAAGAAGTTATGTACCTACCATAACGTTCCATGTTAGTTGTCTTCTCACCTTCTTTCTTGCGTCCCACTCTCCATCCCCCTATCCTAGTAGACCGAGAAGAGTTCCATAGGTTTGTTGATCACTGGCTGAATCTTCTCTGGCTATTACTTCTGTCAGTCTCTCCAGTAGATTCCTGTATCCTGCTAAATTTACTGTATTATTATAATTGTTATTATTATGTCTGTAGTTTAGGTTACCAAACGAGATCTGGGTATCTAGCGCCAGGCATCATGGGATGTAGGGGGAGCCTCGAGCCAGTAAGCAGCTCTCAAGCTTTTGAAGATGGCTGAGTCGGAGCTGAGGATTGGCTCCGAACCCAACCAGCAAGAAAGAAGACTTAGAAGTAAACTAACATGGAACGTTATGGTAGGTACATAACTTCTTATACTCTTTGATGATGACATGATGAGCAAAACAGCTAACAAATCTAGTTTTATACAGTGATGTAATACAGGGAGCAAAAGAACAACACATACAATGTTGAATTATGGAGCTGTGTGGCTGCAGTGATCCGTGATTCACTTTACAAAATGTGGAGACCAAACTGCGCAGAGTTAAATTTTCAAGTGTTGTAGCACTGAGTAGTGGGAGGATGCGTGCTGCTTCAATAATTGCAGTGAGTGAATCCTTTTAACTATGTGGACCTAAAATGCAGAAATATCGGTTGTACAATACCATTGACAGGAGAGGTGCTAGGACTAGCAAAGGCAAAAGGAAAAGTTGTCATCTAGTTATTTTTGGGATTGTTTATTTATTTGATAAATATTTTAAAAATACTGCTTTAGTTTGTGAAAATTAGTTCTCATCACTTAAGTTAATGTTTACTGACTTTATTGTAGTCATCATTTAATTCTGACCCCCTATTTAAATGGCGAGACTTGTAACACCAAGTTTTGGCTGACCAAAAAAAAAAAAAAAATCCAAGACAACAGAGGATCTCAAACATCACTCTTCTCCTTTAAACTTCCTATATACCAACTCTGAAATCTCAGTACCTCCGACAAAAGTGAATATTCCAGAAAATGACCATTTTGGACTTGGTATATGCAAGTCTGTTTTTTGGCCAGTCTGTGTTTCAGGACTCGCTCTAGCAGATCCCATCCTTTTAAATGGATGTCAGTAAGTCTACCAGTAAGTGAAATTAAGAGACATAGTTTCTGAGGACTAACTTTTTCAGTGTTTGTTATGGCAGTTTGTATGACACTGAATGTTGTGAACAGTGTGCTATGTTTTACAAGCATGCCAGTTCAAAAAGTTAAAGCTATAAAATTATTTTACAACTGAATTAGAAAGCAGATTCAAGATTTTTCTAGGTATCTGTCACTATCTGTATTTACTTTTAGGGCAAATTAGTTACCAAGGTGTGGTGTGGCAGATGCTTATGTCTTTGAAGTCTCTCATGAATTATAGAGATTTATTTACAAGGACTTGAGCAGGCTAGTAGGGCACTTTGGTCTTTTTGAGGTTGATTTGAGAAGTGTCTTTAAGCTTCTGCAGATGCAGCTGTTGCAGTTCAGAGGTGCATTTTATTTATTCGAATTTGTTAACCAGAGTAAATCACTGATCACAATAGACATTTAAGTCTCAGTTTGAAGAGATACAAAGTGAAAAAAAAATCAACAACATAAATCACATAGCATTTCTTTCACTGTATTCTTGGTCTAACAAATTTTATGTACAGTATGTACAAAGACTTGTAAGTGCAAATGTCAGGATGGAGTCGTAACCTAAATGTATCTTGAAAGGTGAAGTAAAGATGATGAGGTCGAAAATCTCAACTTTTTCTTATTGCTTCAATTATTAAGGTTATATGTTACACAAGCAAGTAGTTGCATTTTTGTTTGTATTGGTGTTTGAAGGTAGACTTTCAGCAATACATGGAATATGGGCTTAGAGGAGGTGTCATTAGAGAAGAGGGGGAGAGATTACCTGAGTTTGGGACCAAGTATTTAGAAACAGTGGTTTGTGTAATGAAACTTTGAGTCCTGAGTTTGAAGGAATAGACCTGAGTGTTTGTTCTTCTGAGGCTGTTTTGCAGTGTTGTTCAAGTCTATGGGAGTGGGTGATGAATTATCCAATCTTATTAGAGGTGGATTGAATGCAGTTGATTTTCAGACATGCATTACAAATGTCTTACAGTCCGTCCATTTCTGTATTGTTTTTTGTGTTAGTTAGTAGCTAAAAAACTCACAGGTTTAGGAAAGGAATGAGTAGTCCAGTAGTAGTAGTAAAGTAAAAAATTTATGTAGCAACTGTGGCATTGGGCAACGGTAGTGCAGAAGCAGCAGTAGTCCCATTAATGTAACATTGCCATTGGTGATAAAAGTTGAAAACAGTAGCCAGCTAGACTCGTAATATTACAAAGATTTAGGCCAACATAGTGAGAAATGAGTGTGATTAATGCAAAGGTATTAAGGGTTAGTTTGAGTATCAAGAAGGAAAAAGTCAGCTACTTAAAAAAATGATGGCAAGAGCAAGAGTCTTATCTGTGGGGGAGAGGAGTGGTAATAAAAGAAGCAAAGTGCAAAGTAAGGAAAAAGACCAGATAGTTTAGCTTATTTTGAAGATGGAATAAACCAAGAAGGATCCTACACAAACTGAAACTTTAGGAAAGTAACTTAGAACACAAAAAATAAAAAAAGAAAGAAGTAATAGACATACAGCATTTATTGAGAACCCTTTTACAGCCCTCGAACCCCCCCATATCATGATGGTAGCTAACCTACCCCTGCCAGGACCAACCCTAACATATTTAGAAAACCCAAGTTCATAATAAAGAGTCCCCTAATGAAGGCTCAGAGGAACAACCCGATAGAGGGATCTCAATCTGTCCAGGCCAGGGGCCGGGCGGCTCAATGGAACAGACTCTTGAGAACTGTGGAACCAAAACTGGCCCTGTCTCTGGAGGCCAAGTCTAACTTGTAATGAGAGACAAAGGTATGAGGAGTGGCCCAAGTAGCTGCTGCACAAATGGTATCAATGGGTAGTCTATCCTGAAAGGCTGCAGAAGTGGATAGACTCCTGGTTGAGTGTGCTTTCGGTTTAGAAGATAGTTGCTTGCCTCTGAGAGAGTACACATAGGAAATGGTGGAAGACAACCATCTGGATAAGGTCACTTTAGACACTGGGAGACCTATCCTGTTTTCTGCATAGGAGACAAATAATTGGTCCGATTTCCTGAATTGTTTCGTTCTATGCAAATAGTACCTGAGCTGGTGATGGACATCCAAAAAATGAAGCTTTTGTTCAGCTCTGTCAGAATAGTTTGGGAAAAAGACTGGTAGATCTATGGATTGATTAATATTGGTTTGAGACACAACTTTGGGGAGAAAGGACAGGTTCGTTCTTAAGGATACCCTGTCCTTATGAAAACCAAGTAAGGGAACGGATGCAGAGAGCTTGAATCTCGGAAACCCTTCTTGCTGAAGTGACAGCCAGTAAAAATATAGTTTTCCAGGTCAATAATTTCAAAGAACATGAAGCAGACGGTTCGAAGGGAGGTAACATCAAGGATGCCAACATTAAATTTAGATCCCATTGCGGAGGAGGATGCTTTATCGGCGGCTTTAGGAGAAAAACTCCTCTCAGAAAAGCTTTGCATAATCTATGAGACATAATGTTATTATCATGCAAGCCAACATGATACTTGGAAATAGCAGCCAGTTGAACTTTAACTGTAGATGAAGAAGATCCTGACTGAAAAACCTCAGCCATGAAATCTAAAACAGAATGCACAGGAGCAGTAAAGGGATCAATATTCCTGGAATTTGCCCAAATAGAAAAACGTCGCCACTTGCTAGCATAAACAGTTCTGGTGGACGACTTTAAAGAAGACACTAAGATGTCTCTGACTGAATCAGAGATCATCGGAAGCCTGGCTAGGGAAGGAAGTGGAGCAACCAAGCAGTGAGGTTGAGAGAATGAATGGCCCGGTGCTGTTGACCCGACTGGTGGATTAAGAGATCCGGAACTGGGTCCAGATGCCAGGGCTGTACCAGGAGATGACGATGCAGAGACGGAAACCAAATTTGTAGAGGCCAGTAAGGGGCAATGAAAATCAACTTGGCCCTCAAAACGGTGGCTTTCTGAATGACTTGTGGAATCAAGGAAAAGGGAGGAAATGCGTACAGAAGTCCCCGGGGCCAATCCTGGGTTAGAGAGTCTCTCAGGGGTTGGCCTGGTAGGGGAAAGAGGGTGAAAAAATCGGGGCACTTGTTGTTTTGGGGTGTAGCAAAAAGATCGCAACAAGGTGTGCCCCACTTCAGAAAAATCTGATCCACTACAGATTGATTGAGAGACCACTCGTGAGGCATGAGAATGGATCTGCTCAGCCTGTCCGCCAAGAGGTTGGACCTGCCAGGGATGCGTTGCTATCAGAAACCGATGAGAGGAGATTGACCATTGCCAAAGTCTGAGAGCTTCTCGACACAACGGATAGGACCTGGTCCGCCTGCTTGTTGATGTACCAGACCACGGACATGTTGTCCTTGTACTGCAATAGTCCCCGTGGGAAGAAAGTCGTTGAGGGCTTGCAACGTTAAAAGCACCGCTCTCATCTCCAGGACATTTATGTGCAGATGGTATTCTATGGGTTGCCACGTCCCGTGGACCATCCTGCCCTGATAATGCCCCCCCCACCCGATCAGAGAGGCATCCGTAGTAACTGTGGCAACTGGAGGAGGGGGAACAAAGGGTCGGCTTTGATGAAGAAGAGGGGAAGATATCCACCAGTTCAGATGAGTTCTGCACGATTGTGTGACTATGATTTTGTGCCTCATCGGAAGACTGTGGAACGACCACTGAGTGAATAACATCCACTGCAGAAGACGCATGTGGAAGCGAGCCAGTGGTAGAAGAACAATGGCCGCAGCCATAAGACCTAGAACCTTTAGTATCAATCTGGCTTTGACCTTGCTGCTCTGCAATAGAATCCGAACAAACTTTTGGATGTCCAGAATTCTTTGATCGGTTAGTCTGGCTAACATTTTGACAGTGTTTAATTCTGCGCCTATAAAGGTGATAGATTGGCAAGGCCGCAGAGAAGATTTTTCGAAATTCACTGAAATTCCCAAACTCCTGCAGAGCTGCAGAGTGTAGTCTCTGGTCTGAAGAAGCTGACACCTGGTGGTGGCGGAGAGGAGCCAGTCGTCTAAATAAGGAAACACCTGGAATCCTTGACGTCTCAGATGAGCTGTGACCACTGCCATGCATTTGGTAAACACTCTGGGGGCTGAAGTGAGGCCAAATGGCAGGGCTCTGAATTGGTAATGACTGGTCCCTAGCCGAAAGCGGAGAAACCTTCTGGAGCGCCTGTGAATCTTTATATGATAGTACGCGTCCTGAAGGTCTATAGAGCACATCCAGTTGTCCTTGCCCAGAAAGGGCAGAATGGACTGAAGCGTGACCATCCGAATCTTGCCTTTTGACAAATCTGTTTAGACTGCTCAGGTCTAATATTGGTCTCCAATCTCCGTCCTTTTGGGGACCAAAAGAATCTCAGTAGATGCCGGATCCTACTTGGTCTGCGGAACAGTCTGGACGGCTCTTTTCCTAGGAGCTTTGAAACCTCCTGTTCTGCCAAATCCCTTTGACCGGGTGAGATGTCTGGAAGGGATTGTTGAGGTACGGGATACCTTCAAGGGGATTTTGTAACCCTCGGATATGATCGACTGTACCCACATATCTTGTGAAATGGAATGCCAGGCTACTGGGTACAGCGAAATCCTTCCCGACTGCCTCCAAGGGTGGACAGTCGGGCAACACCTCAGGGTGCTGAAAGGGCTTCTCAGGAAGAGACTCCCTGTTGCCCTGGTTCTGAGGACCCCCTGCCTCTAGGGCGTCTATTATTGTTACCTCCTCTGCCTCTGGGGTAAACTGACCACGTGTCCGTGTAGCTCCTTGGGCTTTGAACCACATCTTCCTCCCTTCTGACCCTTGGGATATGGTCTAGAAGGGGTGGAAAATGGACTCCAACGGCAGAAAGAGTTTTACCGTCCTGCTCACACCTGGTCAAGGTATCCTTCACCTGAGGTCCGAACAAAGCCGAACCATCAAAGGGGCTATTGGTGAAGGACGCCTTAAAGGGGTCCGAAATTACAAAGCCGCATCCAGGCTTGACGTCTAAGAGCCACTCCTGTGCCTGCGGCCCTGCTCGCTCCATCGGCCGCATAGGATATGAGCCGCATGGAGGAGTTGGATAAGGAGTTCAGGATTGCTAGCTGTGAGGCAATCTTTTCTTGAGCCCCAGCAGCAGAAGGATCCTGGACCACTTCACCTAGTTCCTTGAGAATATCTCTTTGAAGCCTGGTGAAGTGACAAAGGTAGTTCAGCTTAACGATAGCAAAGGTCGCTGAAGAAAACATCCGCTTTCCATACCTGTCCATGGTCCTAGAATCCTTGTTAGGAGGATGGACAGGTACTGAAGGATCCGCAAGTTCCTTCTTAGTGGCGGCCACCACCACCATAGCATCCACATAAACACCTTGGAAAGAAACTGTTTGTCCGTAGGGGCTGTAATAAACTTGGATGGCCTCCTGGGACAGGTTCCACAGAATCTGGAGCTGCCCATGCCTTCGAGCCACTACCTGCATAAGTGGGTCGAAGGCGGAGACACCCAGGAGGTGGAGGGTCGGGATCCAAAAGCCTCCAGGTATACCGACTCATCCTCGGAGGGATCAATGGATGGCCAATTCCCCTCTGTTTGAGGAGCTCAAGGATGTCTGAAAAGGAGACATCCTCAGAGGGGATCGTGGGAACCCTCCGACTCATCTAAGTCTGTATCAGATGTAGTAGACTCAGGGAGTCTGTGTGTTTCCTCTACGCCCTCTTCCGAGGGGTTCACCTGCAGGATCAGGAGAAACTTCGAAGAGGAGGAAATTCCCAATGGGGAAACCTGGGGCGATGGATACCTGGGCCTGAGAGCAAGAGGCTGGCAAGAGATGTCTACAGGCACCAAGAGGGAGGAGCTAGAGGGATGGACCGTTGACCTGGCTCAGGAGCCAGGACACTCCTCATGACCTCAAAGGCTCCTCCCGGGAGACCGAATATCCCTGCCCGAGGAAACAGGAATTCCGGCCCACTGAGAGGGAAGGCTCGAGGCCGATGTCGGTGCCGAGCTTGCCAAAGCCCGAGAGGGAGAGCGGGTCGGACAAGGGTCCGATGCCACTAGCCCCTCGGAGCCGACCAGGGAAACTCGACGACCGGATCCCTCCAAGGAAGGTCTCAAGGAGGAGATCGAGCAAGACGACGGAGCCGAAGGATGTATCGCTCGGCGCCAAACAGTCGCTGTCCCGAGAAGCTCCGCCCGAACTCTGGTGGGGAGTCGGAGGAGGAAGTTCAAGGGGTGAAGCAATAGCCAAGTCTGCTGAGACGTGCTATGGAGCATTTGGGCCAGTGCCTGCGACTTTAACAGCCTGCTTACCACCCTCTCTAAGTCGTGGTCAGACAGCCTGGAAGATCTCAAGATCGGCTCCGATGGCTCCGCCCGACAAAAGAGGAGACCCGGAGCCGAGTGGATACTCTCCAAAGGGGACCGAGATCTCTTCGGGACGAAGTCATCAGAGCCGAAGTCCCCTGAATTCCAGATGGAGCCGGTTTCTCGGCCCGATGCTAGATAAGGTCGGCTCCAGCCGGAGCCGACAAGGCAACAGTGGCTTGGGTGTCGGAACCGATCGGTGCCGGGCCCACTACTTTAGTAGCAGAAAGATCGGTACCAGCCGAGCCGATCTCGGCTCCGACAGAGCCGGAGCCACCGGAGGAGGCTTAGACACACTGTAGCCTGAACCTTCGGAGGCTTAGAAGGTTTACTGGACCCTGTTTTAGAGGGAGAACCTTCTGGCTTAAGCAAGCCACGGAGGATCAATTTATTCCTCCTTTCCTGCAGGACTCTCTGGCTAAAAGAGTGACACAAAGCACAGGAGTCCTACAGGTGCAAAGGCCCCAGGCAGTAAACGCAAGAAGTGTGACCGTCTGTCAGAGACATTTTCTGACAGCACGAGTCACACTTCTTGAAGCCTGAGACCTTGCCTTCCTTAGACATAGTCCTAGAGGAAGAAAGTTACACACCCCAACAATCACACAATTAATCCCCAAACACACAGACACACAGGTAGGGATTAAGCAAGGGGGTCTAGGCCTAACTGAAAACTCTTTAGAATTATAAAAGAATTTAAAAGTTTTTAACTATAAGGGAAATAGGGTGGGCTGTAGAAACACTACACACTATAAAAGGGAATAAGGAGAAATAAATCCCTGACTAAGCTTTCTGAAAATATCAACTTACCTCAGCTGGCAAAAAGGAGACCTCTTTCGCTAAGCGGCAAACGAGATCTGAGGTAGTTCCGCCTTGCATCATGGGATATAGGGTTGCCTCGAGCTGGTAAAAGGAGTTCTCAAGCTAAAGCAAGTGCCGAGTCGGAGCCGAGGATCGGCTCCGAACCCATCCAGCAAGAATGAAGGCGAGATTGACAACTTAACATTCTTATTTTCCATAGACATTACTGCAGGAGAGAGGAGTACTTTTATGGGTGGAGCTTTGAAGAGAATTAATAGTAAAATAATTTTTTGGACTGTACCAGAATCATTTGAGTTCAGTATGTGTGCATTTGTGGCCTTATTCGCACTTTTTCACATGTTTTTTATGAGGTTTTTTTAGTTTGTCTCGCATAGTTTTGTATGTGCAGTTTTCCTAACTTAATTGGATCAATTAGTATTTATCTGATGAAAGTCTTATTTCCTCTTTTTTCAGAATTGATGAGGAACTTCTGGGAGATGGTCATCACTACAGCCCAAAAGCTATGCATTCCTGGCTCACACGAGTCATGTACAATCGGAGAACCAGAATGAACCCACTTTGGAATACTGTAGTGCTTGGAGGTTTTTATAATGGGGAGAGGTATGGCAAATCTAGTGACCATGTCTTTGCATGCTTTATATATGATGAATTTAGCTGTTAATCTGTGTGAATGTAAGAAATGGGAGTACTGACAATGTTCTTCGTGTTTCACTGTTGCAGTCATCACATTTGGGTTATCTGCTTGCAGTAGCCCTCAGTCGGCCTGATTAACAGTCTTGAGTCCTGCATCAGTTGCTTTCTCTTCTTCCATGACGTCAGGTCGTCGGGTGTAAAACATGCAGCCGACACCATTACATCAGTCTTTCTTGCCATGTGGAGCCCAAAGCAGAAGCAGTTTGCAAGTGCCGGTCGACTCCTGAAATTTTCGTTTCAGTGCTTCAGAACCGAAGTCTTCAACTAAAGCTAAGTACCCCGTTGGTGAAACTTTTTCTTGCTCTTTACCGATCTATGTCAGTAAAAGTTAATAATTGCATTTCTTGTGGAAAGCAAATACCTTCATTCGTACTGTATTCCTCACCTAGGCCCTGACCACAACGTACCTCGCTGTCAGTTTTGTGCCTTATTTAACCAACAAACTATCCATCGTCTGTATATTTATGCTTCTAAATATTTCGGTTCTCTGTTCATTTATCCAGATATGTCGTCTGTTAGCCATCAGACTACCAGCATTCTGAAAAAACGCAAAGATAAAGACAGAGACAGACAACCTAAGTCCAAAGCTGTCGACAACTCTTCTCCTGAGCCAGTTGCCAGTTCGCGGTACTCAGTGAGGCGCTTTCGCATTCCCTGATACCCACTACTTCTGATTCGCAGCCCTCTACTGAGACCCATTCGGAGTCGGGTATGCCTCGAGATGCTTCAACTGTGGTCTCTACCTTGGATGGGTCCGGAGCCGCTGTGCAGGCACTGGTTTCTGAGGGTGTATTCAGTCCTATGGACTTGCATATAAAACCAACGCCACCTTCTTCTTTAAGGCCTTAAAGCTCGAACCATGCCTAGAAAACAGACGCCCAGGGCGCATGCTCGGCTTCTAGGCCTAAAAAACAAATAAGAATGGCTGAAGACCTTATAACTTTAACCAGGGGAAGCCAACCATCCCCTTCTAAGAGACCTAGGACTGAATTTGTTTATGAATCTTCTGACCTGGATTCTGAAATTTCTGTTTCTTCTGATGACCTGGATTTACCCTTATCTGTTATGAGGATTCTGATGCAGAGGACTCTATTCCCTCTGCACCCCCTCCAGAAGAGTTCTCTTTTGGTGAAAACTTGCATACTCTTAGGGAGTATTTCCACTGGGAAAGCCAGGATTACTCTGATTCAAAAGAGAGGCTTGGGGATTTCTTACTCCTGCCTCATCACAGGCCTTCAGCTATCGCTCCTGTACTAGACATAGTTGATGCCTTTTTGGACTCTAGTTTGACCCCTGATTCTTTGCCTCCTGCACCCAGAAAACCAGATAGATATTACAGGGTTTCTGATTCTCAGAAGTTCCTTTTTAAAAATCCTACTGCGGATCCTGAGACTATTTCACAGGGACCCAAGGGCATTAACGCTACTACTGCCAAAAATCCTACCCCTTCTGATAGAGACTCCAGGGTGCTGGATAGATGGGGTAAGAAGGTATACAATTCTGCAACCTTGGCCATTAGGGCCTTAATTGTCAGTTTCATTTGTTAAAGTATCAGCAATATATTATTGGATTGCTTAAACAGAAAATGATGATTCCTGACTGTGCTGAAAGTAAATATTTACAGGATTTAATGCATTCTGCTGAACAGGTTGGAAAACATACTTTGCAATGTGGGTTTGATTCATTAGAGGCCTCTTGCAGGGCTGCTGTCACTGGCTCTGTACTTAGAAGGCATGCTTGGCTTAAGGAACAATCTTTGCCAGATCATGTTAAAGCTAAATTGTTGGATGCTCCCTTAAATCAGGACCGCCTGTTTGGCAACAGAGCAGAAGTAGTTCTTAAAAAGATGGAGAAAAAAGCTAAATCTATGCAAACTGTTAAAAATTTCCTACAAGTTCAGCCTCCAAGATTTAGTAGGCATTGGTCTGCTAAGAATTGGTCCTTTCCTGCCTCTTCCAGGCCTTCTCAACCCAAACCCAGAACCAGCAGAACCCCCAGGTTTCAGTCCGAGGGTACTCACAAGACTAAGCAATGGGGGGATGTCCTTCAAGGATGCATCTGCAGTCCTAACATATGGGTTGTCCTGCCTCAGGCAGCCCTTCGGTCGGCTGGATTCCAAAGTCTGGGTCTGGCCTCGGCTGATGTCGCACTTCACCCGACGTCATAGCTGCTGTTTATTGGGTATAAAGGCATCAGCCGACGCCATTTTCCTCAGTCTTTCTTGCCGCGTGCCGAAGCAGAAGCTGTTCGCAAGTGCGGTCGGTCAGATCCAGAGATTGCTACTACCAAGACTTCTAAAAGCTAAGTACCCCGTTGGGGACTCTTTCTTGCCTCAGCCGATGTCAGACAAAGTAAATAATTGTTTAACTTGTGGGAAACAAATACCTCATAAGGATTTCCACTCTTACTGCCTTCCTTGCTTAGGCCCAGACCACGACGTATCAGTTTGTCTAGCCTGTGCTTCCTTCAACCGACGGACACTTAGACGTCGGTCGGAGTTTGCAGAGGAGTTTTTTGGTCCCGCTTTTGCATACAAAATGCCGTCGGAGACTCAGACTACTCAATTAGCTAAAAAGCGCAAGGAAAAGGACCGCCACTCGCGGCCCGCGGTTTCGGCTGAAACCATGGTTAGGCCAACTGCGAGTGTCTCGGTTTCGGCTGAAACCGATCCCCCGGTTCTTCCTTCGGCCGAAAGCATGCCTCCGATAGCCGAGGCCTCACAGAGCATGGCTGAATCTGCTGCTGAATTTACTGCTACAGAAGCAGGCACCCAAGATTTGTCAGACACTATTCCTTTAGACATATCTACCCCTGCACGTGGGGCTGCTAGACCCCCTGCTTCTATGTCTATCAAGGCTTTTGCCAGGGCTAAAGCAGCTAAATCTTCCAAGGCCTTACCTGCTAAAACTCCTTCACATAGGCCTACCTCTAGATCCCAAATGCTCAGCCTGGCTGAGGATCTCATTTCTTTGATCAGGGGATCCCAACCTCACCCAGACAGGGCCTCTCAGCCCCCTCCAGACAAGAGGCCTAGGACTGAACCCCCGGAACCTGTCTCTACAGATTACTCCTCGGATGACTCAGACATTACAGACCCGCACGAAGGCCCATATTCTCCTTATGAGGATTCTGATGCAGAAGACTCCATTCCTTCTGCTTCTCCTCCTGAAGAATTTTCCTTTGGGGAAACTTTGCATGCTATGAAGGAACACTTCCAATGACAGGGCCAGGATTTTTCAGATTCAAGGAAAAGGCTTAGGACCTTTTTACACTTACCACAGCATAGGCCTTTAGCCATTCCGCCAGTACTATCAGTTGTTGATGATGCATATAATGATGCCTGTACTGCCCCTGATTCTCTTCCTCCGGCCCCTGCCAAACCAGACAGATATTACAGGGTCCCGGACACACATTACCATTTGTATAAGGCTCCTGTTGCAGACCCTGAAACCATTTCACAGGGCCTAAAGGTGGCAGCTGCCTCTGCCAAAAACCCTCTTCCCTCTGAAAGGGAATCTAGAGCATTAGAGAGATGGGGTAAAAAGGTTTATACTTCTGCTACTCTTTCGGTCAGGGCCTTGAACTGTCAATTTCACATGATTCAGTACCAGGAATTTTTGTTAGACCAGATAAACAAAAAACTGTCTTCTCCTGAACCTTTAGATCGCAAGTCCCTTCAGGATTTGGTACATAACTCTCAGCAGGTCAGTAACCATTCCTTAAAATGTGGCTATGATGCACTGGAGGCTTCCTTTAGATCAGCTATGACTGGAACAGTGATTCGAAGGCATGCCTGGTTAAAAGACCAATCCTTACTAGACCATGTTAAGTCAAAACTTCTAGATGCTCCCATGGAGAAACAAAGTTTGTTTGGCTCCCCTGCACAGGAGGTTCTAAAGAAGGTGGAAGAAAAAGCAAAATCTGTCCAAACAGTCAAGGATTTCTTACAGGTCCAACCTCCGAGGTTTAGCCGAAATTGGCCTTCGAAGAATTGGTCCTTTCCAGACAACTCCAGAGCCCAGAGAGGCAGAAATAGACGCCCCAGAGGCAGAGGTCAATCTAGGGGTGCCTACAGGGGACGTCAGTGGCAACCTGCCAACCAGAGAAATGCTGCCACAGATTCAACTGCAACCACTTCCACAGGGCAGACACAATGACTTGGCTCTAGTTCCGCCTACCAGGGAACAACTGGAAGCACCCTTGGGCGGAAAGCTAGCCTTATTCTCTGACAACTGGCATTATATTACAGGAGACAAATGGACTTTACAAACAATAGACAAGGGCTACAGGTTTCACTTCCACACTCTACCAAAAAAGAGAGGAATGCCAAACCTACCACCAAGCCAAAAAACAGACGCTCTAAGACAAGTCAACAACTTACTAAGGATGAGAGCTATAGAAGAGGTACCACCTATGGAACAAGGCCAAGGATTCAAGGATTTTACTCCAGGCTTTTCCTTGTACCAAGAAAAGAAAATCAATGGAGACCTATTCTAGACTTGTCCGCACTGAACACATACCTCATTGTTCCAAAATTCAAAATGCTGACCCTCCAGCAGCTTCTTCCCATGCTGGGCAAGGAGTCTTGGCTGGTGACTCTAGATCTCAAGGAGGCATACCTGCACGTCCCTATACGACCAGATTGCAGAAGACACCTCGGATTTCTTGCAGGATCAGAGCATTATCAATTCTCAGCATTGCCTTTTGGCTTATCTACTGCGCCCAGAGTATTCACGAAATGCCTGGCATCAGTAATTGCTCATTGCAGGCTTCAGAATTCAAATTTACCCATACCTGGACGACTGCCTAATACAAGCGGACAACAAGGCAAAATTAACAAAAGATTTGGAAAATGTCATACAACTGTTGCAAGCCTTGGGATACACAGTCAACATGCAAAAGTCAAGACTAGTACCATCCCAAAGGATAACATTCTTGGGTGCAGAACTGGATACATCAACTCAGATGGCTTTTCTCACAGAAGAAAAACAAAAGCAACTACCAGCCTACTTCATGACATTAACAACACAAACTCGGCTTACTGCAAGGAAAATCCTGCAAGCCCTGGGCTACATGGCATCATGCATAATATTGGTTCCACATGCCAGGCTGCATATGAGAAAGCTACAATGGTACCTAAGGAACGTATGGTCTCAACACAAGCACAGTCTAGAAGCCCAGATTCCAATAATTCCATGCCTGAAGCAAGAATTCCTGTGGTGGGCTCAGGCCTGTCAGTGGAACAGAGGCTTGCCCTTCCACAAACCTCATCCAAGCCAGACCATCACCACGGACGCCTCAGACCTAGGATGGGGGGCACACATGGTGGACAAGTGTATTCAAGGCCTATGGACCCAAGACCAGCTGAATCTACACATAAATCTAAAGGAGATGCTGGCAGTGAAAAATGCGATCCAGGCATTCAGACCACTCCTTCAAAGGGGTCATTTGCTGATAAGGACCGACAATACCACAGTCATGTGGTACATCAACAAACAGGGAGGTACACATTCATATCCTCTATGCCGGATGGCAATGGACCTGTGGAATGTGGCCCTGAATCTCAACATTCAACTTCAGGCCAGATTTGTACCAGGAAAAGAAAATTCTCTAGCAGACACCTTAAGCAGAACTACCACGGATGCTCACGAATGGATGCTGCATCCAGATATCTTCAAAGCCATAACAAAGAAATGGGGACTACCAGAGATAGACCTGTTCACCTCCCCACACAACCACCAATTGAAGAAATTCTGCACAAGAGCATACCACCCACTTGCTTGAAGGGTGGACTCCCTTTCCTTCAGCTGGAAAAACCTGACAGCATATGCATTTCCACCTCTTCCCTTGATGTACAAAGTTCTACTGAAGATCAGAGAGGATCAGCCAAGGGTAATCCTGATAGCTCCAGACTGGCCGAGGCAACATTGGTACCCGCTACTGAGAAGCATGTCTCGGACACACGCATGGCCTCTACCTCTATGTCCCTTACTTCTAACACAGGACAACTACAAGATCCTACATCCAAACTTGAAAACACTGCGGCTAGCCGCTTGGATTATTGCATAAAACAAAATAACCCAGGTTTATCCTAGAGGGTTAAGGACATTATCCTGGAGGCACGCAGACCTTCCACAAGGAAGACTTATTCAGCCAAGTGGAAAAGATACCTCATTTGGAGTGCAGCAAAGGGAGAAAATGTCTCATTGGCAAACATAGCACACATCCTGGAATATTTAGCAGAACTGTTCCACAATGGCCTGTCTTACTCCTCCATTAAGATTCATGCATCAGCAATTTCAGCAGAATACAACATGGATCCTCCTGTCTTCTCTCATCCTCTACTCAGGCAGTTCTTGAGAGGAATCAAAAATGTAAAACCTCCAAGGAAACCACCTTTACCTACATGGGATCTCAACTTTGTGCTGGAAAAGTTAACACTTCCTCCTTTTGAACCAGCAGCAACAGCAGAATTACAGTTCTTGTCTTGGAAAACTGCTTTCCTGCTAGCAATCACTTCAGCAAGAAGGGTATCTGAGTTACAGGCATTAATGGCAGTACAACCCTTCCTTATCTTCCATCAGGACAGAGTCTCTCTGAGAACTAACCCTACCTTTATGCCAAAAGTGGTCTCCATAGTATCATTGAACCAAGCGATTCATTTGCCTACATTCTTCCCCAACCCACAGAACAGGGGGGAAAGACTACTACATACCTTGGATGTGCACAGACAATTACGCTACTATCTGGACAGAACTAAGACCAGCAGAAAAACTGACCAGCTTCTGGTAGCATATGCAACAGGAAGGCAAGGAAAAGCAATTTCAAAACAGACAATCTCAAAATGGATAGGAAATTGCATTCGATTTTGCTACTCTTTTCATGGAAAGACAAACTCCTGAAAATATCAGACCTCATTCCACAAGATCTACAGCCACCACTGCAGCTTTCCTACGAGGAGTGGCTACCAAAGACATTTTAGAAGCTGCTACTTGGAGCTCCGTGCATACATTTGCCAAGCATTATAATCTTCCCTTATTCTAGATCCCGAGCAGGTTTTGCAACTGCTGTTTTGCAAGGGATCTTAACTACACCATCTTTATCTTAGTGCCTCCTCCCCCAGTTTGGCTATGGTATTCTACCCATATGTTAGGACTGCAGATGCATCCTTGAAGGACATAGTACAGTTTTGTACCTACCATAAATGTAGATGTCCGATAGGTATGCATCTGCATTCAGGATTACCCACCCTCCTTCCCCTCTGCGGTATTCCTAGGGTATTTACCCCTCTTTTAGCTAGCTGGGGGAATCTATTATGGTGTATTTGTTTGTATGTATGTATTTATATATATATATATATATATATATATATATATATATATATATATATATATATTCTTATATTGTTTGCTCTCTACTGTTTGGAATTATTTGCATTTATCCAAATTTAGCCTTCCTAGAGGGCACCTGGCATCTGGGGCAAGAAACACTGAGGAAAATGGCATCTGCTGATGCCTTTATACCCAATAAACAGCAGCTATGACGTCGGGTGAAGTGCGACATCAGCCGAGGCCAGACCCAGACTTTGGAATCCGGCCGACCGAAGGGCTGCCTGAGGCAGGACAACCCATATGTTAGGACTGCAGATGCATACCTATCGGACATCTACATTTATGGTAGGTACAAAACTGTACTTTTCCGCTCCCAAATCAGGGAGTAGTAAGACTCCCCCCTATGGAAAGCTGCCTCATTGCCTTGACTTTAAAACTTCCAAGCACTTCTCAACTGACTGCTCCTTTAGGGTGAAAGATTGGTCTGCAGGCCAAAAACTGGGAACTCGTTACCCAGGACAAATGGGTTTTAAATATAGTTTCCCAAGGATACAGATTTCACTTCCACACATTACCAACCCCGGTTGGCCAGATCTACCCCCAAATCAATGGGCAGAGGCTCAAAAGCAAGTACTCTCTCTTAAGCATAAAGGCTATTGAAACTGTACCAGAAGAAGAAGAGGGACAAGGTTTTTAGTCAAGAATTTTCCTGGTACCCTTAAAAGACCATTCATGGCGTCCTATCCTGGACCTTTCTACCTTAAACACTTTTTGGTGATTCCCAAATTCAAGATGCTGACTCTTCACCAGCTACTTACGCTAGGCAAAGATGCCTGGTTGGCAACACTGGATTTAAAGGAAACCTACCTGCACATCCCAATCGGGGAATCTTGCAGAAGATACCTACACTTCAAAGCAGGCTACATGCACTATCTGTTCTCTGCACTGCCCTTTGGCTTATCTACTGCGCTCAGGGTATTCACAAAGTGCCTAGCATCTGTCATTGCATTTTGCAGGCGAAAAATTCAAATATACCCATACCTGGACGATTGTCTAATTCTGGCAGAAAGCCAGGACATACTTTTGAATAATCTGGCATTTGTACAAAAGATGCTAACTTGTCTGGGGTACACCATAAACGAAAAGAAGTCACATCTGGTACTCTGTCAACAAATTGTATTCCTGGGAGCAAGCTTTAACTAACTTCCCAGATGGCTTTTCTCACGCCAGAGAAACAAATTCAGTTGACAACCTACTTCAAACTAGTGGCCACGAAAACCCTATCTGTAAGGCAAATACTGCAATCTTTGAGGTTCATGGCCTCCTGCATTGTCCTAATTCCATATGCAAGACTGCATATGAGGAAACTACAGTGTTATCTAAAAAGCCTCAACATTCTCAGGATCTAGAAGCAATGATTCCTTTCATACCTTGCCTATGCCTAGAGTTTCTTTGGTGGGCAGAGGCTTGCCACCAAAACAAGGGACTACCATTCACTCTACCCCCTGCCGCCCAAACCCTAACAGACGCATCAGACTATGCATGGGGGGCTCACCTGTCAGGGAAGTGCATTCAGGGTAAAATGGGACCCAAGTCAAATGCACCTGCATATCAATCAAAAAGATATGTTAGCTGTACAGAATGCTCTGACAGCCTTCAAGGACCACATTCTTCCAGGACAATTAATGGTAAAGACGGACAACACCACTGTTATGTGGTACATAAACAAGCAAGGGGGTACCCATTCTTACACCCTCTGCAGACTAGCCATGGCATTGTGGAACACAGCCTTGAGCTACCAAGTGCATCTACAAGCTCAATTCCTGCCAGGAAAACTAAATACACTGGCAGACGGACTAAGCAGAAACCTTATGGACCCACACGAGTGGAAACTGGAACCAAAGATTTTCAACATGTTGACAAACAACTGGGGGAGCCCAGATATAGACCTGTTTGCCTCCCCCCAGAACTACCAATTGGACAAATTTTGCACAAGGACTCCCCACAAACAAGCCTGGAAAGTGGATGCTCTGTCCTTCAGCTGGAAAAACCTATCAATTCATGCCTTTCCTCCTCTGCCTCTTCTCTCCAAAGTACTGCTAAACATCAAACAGGCCAAACCAAGGATGATATTGATTGCACCAGACTGACCATGCCAACACTGGTGTACCCCCTGTTGTGCAGTGCGTCACTGTTGGCACCTGCTTCTGACCCCCTACCCTGTTGTCTCAGCAGGAGAACCAGATTCTGCACCCTCCGCTTCAAATCCTGAACTTAGCAGCCTGGCTAATTACCTAAGCTCTCCCTTACCATCCCTCAGTAAACCAGTGATGGATATAATTTTAGAGGCGAGGAGGCCTAGTACTAGAAAATCTTCTGCTAAAAAATGGAAAAGATTCTGTTCCTGGAATCAGTGTCAAGGGATGAGCACAGCAGCACCCAACTTACCTCAGATTTTACAGTACTTAACTGAAATGCTTCACAAGGGACTTTCTTTTTCCTCCATCAAAATTCACGCTTCAGCCATTTCAGCTCATCATAACACAGAACCTCCACTCTTCTCTCATCCATTGCTCAGGCAGTTCCTAAGCGGGGCCAAAAATTTAAGACCACCCAGGAGAGCCCCAACTCCAGCCTGGAACCTTAACTTTTTGTTGGAGAAACTCACTCTTCCTCCTTTCGAGCCAGCTGCTAGTGCAGATTTAAAATTTCTTTCTTGGAAAACAGCCTTCCTTTTAGCAATCACTTCAGCAAGAAGGGTATCTGAATTTACACGCGCTTATGGCAGTGAAACCTTTCATCTTTCATGTGGACAGGGTGTCCCTCAGAACTAATCGCTACTTCATGCCCAAGGTGGTATCCAGTGTGACTCTCAATCAGTCCATTCACTTGCCAACCTTTTTTCCTAATCCACAGAACAAAGGGGAATGGATACTGCACTCCTTAGGTGTGCACAGACAACTTAGATTTTACTTGGACAGGACTAAACCTCAAAGGAAATCTGAACAACTGCTGGTGGCATTTGCTGCAGGGGCAGAGGGGAAGGCAATTTTAAAGCAAACCATTTCTAAATGGATAGGCCATTGCATTAATTTCTGCTATACAAGCACCATGGAAAACCTACCCCTCTGGGGGATAAGACCACATTCAGCCAGGGCTGCATCTACCTCTACAGCCTTCCTCAGAGGTTTCCCTATCAGTGACATCCTAGAAGCTGCTACCTGGAGTTTTGTACATACCTTCACCAAGCATTACCATTTGCCAATTTTTTCTCTAAATCCAGAGCTGGCATTGCCACTGCAGTCTTGCAGGGTCTTATAGCTGGTCCTAATGCTATCTAAATTCCTCTTCCCATCCTTATCTTTGGGAATCTACCCAAATGTGATGACTGCAACAGTGAAACATGAAGAACATTGTACAGATGTCCTTCAAGGATGCATCTGCAGTCCTTACAAATGGGTTGTCCTGTCGTCAGGCAGCCCTCCGATCGGCCGGATTCCAAAGTCTGGGTCTGGCCTCTGCTGGTGTCGCACTTCACCCGACGTCATAGCTGCAGCTCTTCGGGTATAAAGGCATCAGCCGACGCCATTTTCCCCAGTCTTTCTTGCCGCGTGGCGCCCGAAGCAGAAGCTGTTCGCAAGTGCCGGTCGGTCAGATCCAGAGATTACTACTACCGAATACCTTCAAGACTTCTAAAAAGCTAAGTACCCCGTCGGGGACTCTTTCTTGCCTCAGCCGATGTCAGAAAAAGTGAATAACTGTTTAACTTGTGGGAAACAAATACCTCATAAAGATTTCCACTCTTACTGCTTACCTTGTTTAGGCCCAGACCACGACGTAGCAGCTTGTTTAGCCTGTGCTTCTTTCAACCGACGGACGCTTAGACGTCGGTCGGAGTTTGCTGAACAGTTTTTCGGCTCAGATTTCACGTACATTATGCCGTCGGATCCTCCGACTTCACAAGTTGCTAAGAAACACAAAGAAAAGGACCGACACTCGCGGTCCGCGGTTTCGGCCGAAACCACGGTTAAGCAAACCGCGAGTGTCTCGGTTTCGGCTGAAACCGAGCAAGCGGTTCTAACTTCAGCCGAATCCATGACTACTACCGAGGCCCCTTCTAACCTGGTTGAATCGGCCTCTGAAATTCAAACTGCTGCTGTGGTTTCACAAGAATTATCGGACACCATCCCCTTGGATGTTTCAACCCCTGCGCGTGGTGCTGCTAGGCCTCCTGCAGCCATGTCCATAAAGGCCTTTGCCAGGGCTAAAGCAGACAAAACTTCTAAGTCTGTGCCTGTTAAGCCGGCCTCTGACAGGCCCAGCTCCAGTTCCCAAATGCTTACTCTGGCAGAGGATCTCATCTCTTTAATAAGGGGATCCCAACCTCATCCAGACAGGGCCTCTCAACCTCCTCCAGAAAAGAGACCTAGAGCAGAGCCCCTGAGCCAGTGTCCTCAGATGATTCTTCTGATGATTCAGACAATACAGACCATCCAGAGGCTCCTTTTTCTCCTTATGAAGACTCCGATGCTGAGGAATCTATTCCTTCTGCCTCTCCACCAGAGGAATTTTCCTTTGGGGAAACCTTACATGCCATGAGGGAGCAATTTCAATGGCAGGGGCAAGATTTCTCAGATTCAAGGAAAAGGCTTAGGACTTTTTTGCATTTACCACAACATAGGCCTTTAGCTATACCTCCAGTTCTTTCTGTTGTAGATGATGCATTTAATGATGCTTGCACTGCTCCTGATACTTTGCCTCCAGCCCCTGCTAAGCCCGATAGGTGTCTACAGGGACCCGGAACACATCACCATTTATACAAGGCTCCTTTTGCAGATCCCGAGACCATCTCCCAGGGGCCTAAGGCAGTAGCTTCGACCTCCGTTAAAATCCCTCCCTCTGAAAGGGAATCCAGGTCCTTAGAGAGATGGGGTAAAAAAGTATACACCTCTGCTACTCTCTCAGCTAGGGCATTGAACTGTCAGTTTCATATGATCCAATACCAGGAGTATATGCTTGATCAGTTAACTAAGAAACTGTCCTCTGATGACTCTTTAGATAAGAAATATGTTCTAGAAATGGTGCATAACATTCAGCAGGTTAGTAACCATTCTTTAAAATGTGGCTATGATGCACTGGAGGCTTCCTTTAGATCAGCCATGACTGGCACAGTTATCAGAAGGCATGCATGGTTGAAAGAACAGGTCTTGCCGGATCATGTTAAAGCAAAACTATTAGATGCTCCTATGGATAAGGTCAATTTATTTGGTTCTCCTGCTCAGCAGGTACTGAAGAAAATGGAAGAGAAGGCAAAATCTGTACAAACAGTGAAAGATTTCTTACAGGTTCAGCCTCCAAGGTTTAGCAGGAACTGGCCTTCCAAAAATTGGTCCTTTCCAGACTCCTCTAAAACACAGAGAGGCAGGAATAGGCGTTCAAGAGGCAGAAACCAATCCAGAGGAGGTGCCTACAGGGCGCCAGTGGCAAGGTAACAACCAGCGAGGCACAGACACAACTACTACCACTGCAACAGGACAATCACAGTGACTTGGCTCTGGCACCGCCTACCAGGGAACAAATAGCAGCACCCTTAGGCGGAAAGTTAGCCTTATTTTCAAAAAACTGGCACTGCATCACAAGAGACAAGTGGATTTTGCAAACTATAGACCAAGGCTACAGGTTTCATTTCCATACTTTACCAGGAAAAAGAGGAATGCCAAACCTACCACCAAATCAAAAGACAGAAGCTCTAAAACAAATAGCTCAATTAGCAAAAATGAGAGCTGTGGAAAGGGTACCATCTATGGAACAAGGAAAGGGATTTTACTCCAGAGAGCTGTGGAAAGGGTACCATCTATGGAACAAGGAAAGGGATTTTACTCCAGACTCTTCCTGGTACCAAGAAAAGAGAAAAATTGGAGGCCTATTCTCGACCTGTCCGCTTTAAACACATTCATCATTGTTCCAAAATTCAAAATGCTGACCCTACAGCAACTTCTTCCCATGCTGGGCAAGGAGTCTTGGCTGGTGACTCTAGATCTCAAGGAGGCATACCTGCACGTCCCCATACGACCAAATTGCAGAAGATACCTCAGATTTCTTGTAGGATCAGAGCATTATCAATTCTCAGCATTGCCCTTTGGCTTATCTACTGCGCCCAGAGTGTTCACAAAATGCCTGGCATCAGTAATCGCTCACTGCAGGCTTCAGGGAATCCAAATATATCCATACCTGGACGACTGCCTGATACAAGCGGACAACAGAAACAAGCTAACAGAAGACTTACAAAGAGTCATTTACTTACTGCAAGCCCTGGGATATACAGTCAATATAAAAAAGTCAAGACTGATACCATCCAAAAGAATAACCTTCTTAGGTGCAGAATTGGACACAACAAAACAGATGGCATTCCTAACTGCAGAAAAACAAGAACAACTTCCTCTCTACTTCTTGGCATTAACAAAGCAGAACCAAATAACAGCAAGGAAAGTACTGCAGGCCTTGGGCTTCATGGCATCCTGCATAATCCTGTTCCCTCATGCCAGACTACATATGAGAAAGCTACAGTGGTACCTGAAGAATTTATGGTCTCAACACAGGCACAGCCTAGAAACTGAAATACCACTAATCCCATGCCTGAAACAAGAGTTCCTATGGTGGGCTCAGGCATGTCAGTCAAACCCAGGTTTGCCCTTCCACAGCATTCAACCAAGCCAAACCATCACAACGGACGCCTCAGACCTTGGTTGGGGCCCACATGCTGGACAAGTGCATACAAGGCTTATGGACTCAAGATCAGCTGCACCTGCACATAAATCAAAAGGAAATGCTGGCAGTAAAACTGGCAATCCAGAATTTCAGACCATTCCTCCAAGAAGGGCAGTTGATGATAAGGACAGACAACACCACAGTCATGTGGTACATCAACAAACAGGGAGGCACTCATTCATACCCTCTATGCCGGATGGCACTGGACCTATGGAATATGGCTCTGAGCTACAACATTCAGTTACAAGCAATTTTTGTACCGGGAAAAGAAAACATCCTAGCAGATATATTAAGCAGAACTACCTCTGATGCTCACGAATGGATGCTACACCCGGACATCTTCAAGGCCATCACAAGGAAATGGGGACTACCACAAATGGACCTATTCGTATCCCCACTCAATCACCAGCTCAAGAAATTCTGCACAAGGACGTACCACCCACTTGCTTGGAAGGTGGACTCTCTATCCTTCAGTTGGAAAAGCCTGACAGCATATGCATTCCCACCTCTTCCTTTGATGCACAAGGTGCTATTGAAAATCAAAGAGTAACGTCCAAGGATCATTCTGATAGCTCCAGACTGGCCAAGACAACATTGGTACCCATTACTGAGGAGCATGTCTCGGGGACAATGTGGACACTACCCCTGATTCCATTGCTGTTAACTCAGAGCGGCTACAACACCCTGCATCCAAACCTCAAAACTCTGCAGCTGACTGCCTGGAACATCACATAAGAGCAACTAACCCAGATTTATCCCAAAGGGTTAAAGACATTATCCTTGAGGCCCGCAGACCTTCAACAAGAAGGAACTATGCAGGGAAATGGAAAAGATTTCTCATTTGGAGTACTGAAAGGGGAAAAGATGTGTCAAAGGTAGACATAGCCAACATCCTGGAATATTTGGCAGAGCTTTTCCATACAGGCCTGTTATTTCTGCAGAATACTACTTCGATCCCCCTGTCTTCTCGCATCCTCTACTCAGGTAGTTTCTGAGAGGAATTAAAAATGTAAAACCTCCTAGGAAACCACCATTGCCAGCATGGGACTTGAATTTTGTGCTAGAAAAATTGACACTCCCCCCTTTCGAACCAGCAGCAACAGCAGAACTTCAACACCTATCCTGTAAAACTGCTTTCCTGCTGGCAATTACCTCAGCAAGAAGGGTTTCTGAGCTACATACAACCCTTCCTAATCTTCCATCAAGACAGAGTGTCCATGAGAACAAATCCTACATTTATGCCTAAGGTGGTATCCAGAGTGTCTTTAAACCAGGCTATCCACCTACCTACATTCTTCCCCAATCCACAGAACAGGGGGGAAAGACTGCTGCATACTTTGGATGTACATAGACAGTTACGCTACTACCTGGACAGAACCAAGGGCAATAGAAAAACTGACCAGCTTCTGGTAGCATATGCAACAGGAAGGGAAGGAAAAGCAATTTCAAAACAGACAATCTCCAAGTGGATAGGAAATTGCATCAGATTCTGCTACTCCTACCATGGAAAGCAAACTCCACAGAACATAAGGCCTCATTCTACAAGGGCTACAGCCACTACCACAGCTTTCTTACGAGGAGTGGCTACCAAGGACATTATAGAGGCTGCTACTTGGACCTTCATGCATACATTTGCCAAGCATTATAACTTACCTTTATACTCTAGATCCCGAGCAGGGTTTGCCACTGCTGTTTTGCAAGGGATCCTAACTACACCATAATTTCTTCTTCCTCCTCCCCTAGTTTGGCTATGGTATTCTACCCATTTGTAAGGACTGCAGATGCATCCTTGAAGGACATAGTACAGTTTTGTACCTACCATAAATGTAGATGTCCAAATAGGAATGCATCTGCAGTCAGGATTACCCACCCTCCTTCCCCTCTGAGGTATTCCTAGGGTATTTGCCCATCTAATAGCTAGCTGGGGGGGATCTCTTATGGTGTATTTGTTTGTATATATGTACATACATGCTTATTTTTTGTGTTTGCCTTCTACTATTTGGAAACATTGGCATTTATCCAAAATTTAGCTATCCAAGAGGGCAACTGGCATCTGGGGCAAGAAACACTGAGGAAAATGGCGTCGGCTGATGCCTTTATACCCGAAGAGCTGCAGCTATGACGTCGGGTGAAGTGCGACACCAGCTGAGGCCAGACCCAGACTTTGGAATCCGGCCGACCGAAGGGCTGCCTGACGACAGGACAACCCATTTGTAAGGACTGCAGATGCATTCCTATTCGGACATCTACATTTATGGTAGGTACAAAACTGTACTTTGTGTACACTTACCATAAATGTAGATGTTCGAGTGTATTAACTGATTTCTTTGGCTATACCTCTACTCTCCTTTACTATGCTTAAAAGCTTTTTGGTGTATTTGCTTTTTTATTGGAGGTATATCCTTGTATATATGTATATATACGTTTTATTACTTCCCATTAAGGGGGCAGCTGACATCTGGGGCAAGAAAAACTGATGTAATGGCGTCGGCTGCATGTTTTATATCCCTGATGACCCGACGTCACGGAAGAAGAGACCGCAACCGACGCAGGACCCAAGACTTTGTTAATCAGACCGACTGAGGGCAACTGCAAGCAGATAACCCAAATGTGATGACTGCAACAGTGGATACACTCAGACATCTACATTTATGTTAAGTGTACACAACTGAACGTTTTTGTTACCAAAGATTTGTTTCTGGACACCCCTCAAAGTTTCTACATCCAGTAGTCCAGGTAAACTGTATTTCAGTCATCTTTTAGAAGCAGCATTCGGTGTTGTATTAAAACTGATGGCGCACACAATCCTTACACAAAATCTGCCTTTTCTAAGGCATTGTCCTCCAGTGTAGCTGTTTTCTTGGAATGCCACCTTATAATTTGTTCTAAAAGAGTAAAAGTGGCAACACTTTCTGTATGTACTCCAGTGCCAGTTTATTATATGCGAGTCATTAACGTGACATTCTTTAAAGCAGTGACAGATTGCAAATTGCCCAAGACCAAACATGTACAAACCATAGCCCCCCCCACCCCATAAGTACAAACCATAGCCCCCCCCCCCCCCATACACACACACAGACACACACATATCATTTTGGTTTTGGAACATGTATAAATGTTCGTGTTCTTATGGATTCACCTTCCTGATTAAGACAATTTGAACTGCTGTACTTGCAATTCTCTATTGCCCATACTCCTCAAATGTAAACACTTGGCAGTGAAAACCTTAGATGTCCCATTTGTAATTAAAAAAGGGGGCCACAATAAAATATTCCACGTGGTTTTACACAGATGCATACTAGTCCTTCAAAGCCAGACTGACTGTTGAATTTTATTATGACAGACTGACTGTTGAATTTTATTATGACAGAGTCAGATATTCTCAGCCATATACAGTCCCCATACCCAGCAATTATAACACCTTTTTTCCTGATGTCCTCTCAACTGACCATTAGCTGAACCCAAGTTCCCTTCCTTGTACACTGGGTCAGCCAAGCCCATTTGGAGAATATCTGGCGGAGGGTAGTCTATTTTGGTAAATCTGGTGAACAAGGAGGGGCACTAGGATTCAGCCGATGGTCAGTTATGAAAGGGGCCAAAAAAAATTAAAATATAAATGTGTAGTGTATGATGGTTGCTTTGTTGACTGTTAACTTCAGCTGTCTGACTGTGGTAAAAGCAAAGATGTAATTACACAGTGTATTTAAAGAATTTCACATAGATGCACAGTAGCCCAAGTATCCAAACTTATTTCATGCAGATGCACACCAGTCATGCAAAGTCCAACTGTTTAAACTGAACAAACAAGAGGGTAAGTTACTTTTATCTGACCAGACCCCCTCTCCCCAACGGTTACAGCCACTTTGTTGTGTACACCTTATCTAATTGTTATTTAAAAATACCTCTCAAAACTTTAGTGCAAGAATCAGATGGGGGGGGCAAAAAAAATATGAGGGACAAAGTCCCATAATCAGAGACTGATTTGTCTTGTTGATTTAAATCTGCCTTGAAGTGTAAAACACAAATGTTTATCACTATTTAATCACTATAGTTCTTGATGACTTTCCAGAAATCGCTAATTTTATGTGGAACATACCAAAAACCTGGTGTAGAATTGAGCATTCTGTGAAATCAGGGACATTTGAGAGCTATGCAATTTCATCTTTATTTCCCATAAACAATGACTGTAAGTATTCTAACTTCTGTCACATAAATGCTCATTAGTTCCGCAAGATTAGATGGTTAGTGTGCATATGACCAGATTGTAAGTTACTTTCAACCACAAACGGCTGTCATTCCTGCCCAGCTATTAGAATAACGCAGCTGTGTACAAGTCACATGACTGTGATTAAAAAAAAATATTTCAACTCTTGTCAATCTTATCACAAGAATCAGAACAAAGACACAAAATCAATGGCACACTAAATATTGCTCTTATATACTTAGAATGTTGCCAGAATAACAGATTTTGTATTGTTTTGTATTTTCTGAAAGAGATAACATATGGAAATTCTCATGTCTATTATTTAGTGAAGTAGTACAAACTAGATTCCTTCTCTAGGTCCAGAGCAATTTGCTAAGACTATTATCCAGGAGTTCCTGGACTCTAACACTCCTTCCTCTGCCCTTCTTTTCTAAGCTCTGATAATCTGGCCTTATAGCTTAGGCTATTGCTACAGTTATCTAATGACAAACATAGTACAGTTGTGTAAGTAAACTTAATGATCTGTTTGAGCACCTACTACATTGTTGCAGTAAGGACACCCTTCCTCCATCCTCTTCTTGTTTTATGTTTTTTTGACAGGATGTGGATATTTTATGTATCCTTTTGTTCTAGCATATAGCTAAAAGACTGGACTAACATCTCTCTCTCTCTCTCTCTGTTCCTCTTAGGCAAGAAAGCATTGAAGGTTTGGCTCCCTAACCACTGATTTTATAATGCTGTTCTCAAGCCCTTCAGTGGTTAGGACTCTTATAAGGTGCTCCATAGTTTTGACTTCTGTCCAGATGTCATATCCTTGGCAAGATGTAACTCATATAGCTTAGGCTAGCTACTGCAACAGTGACCTATTTGAACATTACAGTTGTGGTAGATTTACTTACACACCTATACTTTTCCTTTGCCACAACATTTGCAGACCTGCAGCAGGTGCTGAATTCATTGGCTTTGCTTATTACTAACAACTGTAGTTCAGCCTTCTTATAAGTGGGTTATAGATATGGTTAGGGCTAGTATATGAGTAAGGTGGCAATTTTGTGTTCAGTATATAAAGATGTGTTTGCACTATGTATGGGTATCCTTAAAATGATCAAAATATACTACTGTTGACATGTCACTATGCATGGAGCAAGGCACATGGCTGCCTGTTGTCTGTGTTCTTTCCTTTAACTTGTCTGACTTTAAAAGAGAATGTGAAGTCTGCTTATGTTTGCCAGTATGCATTTCCATTTGCAGTAAGGGTGCAGCAATTAACTTTGTCCACAGTTTAAATGAAGCACAGGGGATTTATTTATTTGTGTTCCTTTTGGCACTATGTATATTAAGTATTGTAAAAGCTGATTATTTTTATTTATTTATTTTAGTTTCCTAGGGTACGTTGACAAGCTGGGTGTTGCATATGAGTCTCCATCAATAGCCACTGGCTTTGGTGCCTATTTAGCACAGGTATGTATAACTGTATTCTGGATAAGTAATGCAAACATCATGACATATCTGATGTCTAATTTGTGCCCTGGTCTTTAATGAATGATTATAAAGCTCTGTGTGGGAGTTTTAAACAAAAACTGAGTGGTGTCAGAGGGAGCAAATCATGTCAGTAGATTCAAGGCACTTAATTTTTAAGTTAGTGGGACTGTCTGGTTAAAAAAAAAAAGTCCAACATCATTTTGAAGGAGCACTGTTTACAGAAATAAAATAAACTCTTCAGTGACATGCCAACATTCATTGATGGCTATTGTTCCCCCAAGGTTTTTTATACCATGAATGACCAAGGAAATTGACAAAGTGCGACAATAAGAACTCTAGAAAACACATAATGATATATGCTTCAACAACAAAAATGACAAAACAAGAGTACAAAATAAGTTTGTAAGTAGTGAAAGAATGTCCTTATTGGTACTGTCATCCATAATTCATTTTCCTTGATAGCACCTCAGTCAAATTTTCTTGGGTAAAAGTATTTTGTTTCACTTGGATGGGTGGTAGGTAAAACTCATCAGTACCTGTGCTATCAGTTGGAGTTTGGTTAGTGCCCTTTAAATGTATCGGTTATCATCTGAAGCAAGTAAAAGTAACAAGTCTTTGGAGTTGGATATAATCTTCTTACCAAATTATTGATGCAAAACGTATTGTAGTTTATTTTAAGGATGGCCTTCTGATCTTTTTCGCTAAGCTGAAAATTCATGACGTATCATGAAAGACTGAAACTACAATGCCTCATTATCTAAATTAGTGTATAGATTACTAAATTTCCATGCTAAATTTTAGAATGAGAAGGTGTCAACTAGTTCTTGCATGTGGAACATTTCACATTGAAAATTAATATGTGATTATGTAGTAGTGAAACCACAATATTAATAATAAGCTCCACTTCCAAAGAGGTTGTTTTACTTATCCATAATTCGTTATAGTTGTTTGCAAGTCATTGCCCAGTAATGATAGCATGAATACAACAAGTAATGAATTGTAATTGGAAAGGAGAAATTTGGGTGGAATGTCTTAAAATAAGAATGTGGATTTGTTTGTCTTGGGAATGTAAGATTAGACTCTTTCATTTCTTCCTGTTGTTCATCACATGCTATACCAAGGGAGTGATAGGACCAGATTCTCCTTCTCAGGTGGGGAAAGGGTTTTATTCAAGTATGTTCTTAGTGTCAAAAAAAAGAAAATGCTTGGAGGCTATTTCTGGATCTTTCTGTCCTAAACTGTTTGTGATAGTGCCCTAATTCAGAATGATGTATTTTTCCCAACATCTTGCCTCTTCTTCCACAAAGTTTCTCGGTAACACTAGACTTAAGATTATCACATTCTTCAACCAGACTTCAGGTGTGTCTCAAGGTTTTGCGTGTCTTCATCACATTATCAGATGTTCGTGTTTCACTGTTGCAGTCATTACACTTGGGTTATCCTGCTGGCAGGCTACCCACAGTCGGCCTGAATTCCAAAGTCTTTGTCTGGCGTCGGTTGCTGTCACCTCTTCCCTGATGTCAGTGCACCAGGGGTATAAAAGATGCAGCCGACGCCATTTTCTTCAGTCTTTCTTGCCGTGCGGTGCCCGAAGCAAAAGCAGTTAGCAAGTGCCGGTCGGCCGACTCCTGAGATTTTCGAAACTGAATTTCAGATCCACAGTCTTCAGTAAAGCTAAGTACCCCGTTGGGGAAACTTTTTTTTTTCTTGCTCCAGACCGATGTCAGAAAGTTAACAATTGTATTTCTTGTGGGAAGCAAATACCTCATAAGGATTTTCACTCTTACTGTATTCCTTGCCTAGGCCCTGACCACGACGTGCTATATTTAACCAATGCACTATTAAGCGTCAGTACGATTTTGCTTTTCATTACTTTGGCAGAAGGTTTAACTAGATAATGCCGTCGGAACAGCTGACGACCGGAGTTCATAAAAAGCACAAGGAAAAAGAAAAGGCCAGGCATCCGAGGTCCAAAACCGACAAAGTCTCTTCTAGGCCGGCCGGTTCTCAGTGAGGAGCTTTTGCAGCCTCTGACACCCGCTACCTCAGAGCCACAAGCCGCCTCAGACTCCCATGTGGAGACAGCTAGGCCTCTGGATACTCAAGGTGTTGGGCCTTCGGAAAGTAATCCCTCAGATGGGTCCGGAGCCACTGAGCAGGCATCGGCTTCTGATGGTGTTTTCAGACCTACACAGCTTTATATCAAGTCAACTTCAGCATCAAAGACTAAAGCAGTTTTAAAGACAAGAAAACAAGTACAGCATGCTCCAGGACAGACTTCCATGCCTAAGAAATAGATGCTCAAAATGGCCGAAGACCTAATTACTTAGATCAGAGGCTCCCATCCCCCTCCTGATAATAGGGCCTAGGCAAGACACTGAATATGATTCCTCTGATCAGGTTTCCATTTCCTCTGACTCCTCTTCAGAACAGGGATACTCTATTCCTCCCTATGAGGATTCTGATGCTGAAGAATCTATTTCTTCAGCTTCTCCTCCTGAGGATTATTCATTTGGGGAAACCTTGCATACCATGAGGGAGCATTTCCACTGGGAGAGCCAAGATTATTCAGATTCTAAGAAAAGGCTCAGAGACTTTCTTTTACTTCCTCAGCACAGACCTCTTGCTATTCCTCCTGTTCTAGACATTGTAGATGATGTCTTTTCAGAATGTCCTTATTGGTACTGTCATCCATAACTCATTTTCCTTGATAGCACCTCAGTCAAATTTTCTTGGGTAAAAGTATTTTGTTTCACTTGGATGGGTGGTAGGTAAAACTCATCAGTACCTATGCTATCAGTTGAAGTTTGGTTAGTGCCCTTTAAATGTATTGGTTATCATCTGAAGCAAGTAAAAGTAACAAGTCTTTGGAGTTGGATATAACCTTCTTACCAAATTATTGATGCAAAAGGTATTGTAGTTTTTTTATAGATGGCCTTCTGATCTTTCTCTCCAAGATGAAAATCCATGACGTATCATGAAAGACTGAAACTACAATGCCTCCTTATCTAAATTAGTGTATAGATTACTAAATTTCCATGCTAAATTCTAGAATGAGAAGGTGTCAACTAGTTTTTGCAGGTGGAACATTTCACATTGAAAATTAATATGTGATTATGTAGTAGTGAAACCACAATATTAATAAGAAGCTCCACTTCCAAAGAGGTTGTTTTACTTATCCATAATTCATTACAGTTGTTTGTGAGTCATTGCCCAGTAATGATAGCATGAATATAACAAGTAATGAATTGTAATTGGTAAGGAGAAATTTGGGTGGAATGTCTTAAAATAAGAATGTGGATTTGTTTGTCTTGGGAACCGTTTTTGCATCATTGGAATAAGAGAGATGATTTTTAGAAGTTAACTCTGTAGATGGCTGAATATGTTTAAGCTTAATGTTAATGAAAAGAAATTTGTGCACATTTGGATATGTGTTTTGTTGTTGCTTTGTTTCTGTGACAGCAGTAAAACCGTTATTTAAAAAAAAGTGTCTCTTGCTAATTTGCATTGCTGTCTTGGCTGTTTCTGAAACTTTGCTTGCACCATATTCCTGACTCAGAAATTGCACCACTGGGATACATCATCCTTTGCTTTGGTGGGGAACATGAACCAGATGGTGGTGGTGATATTCTTTTCACCACTCCAGTCTTATGTGCTCTTTAGATCCTCCATTAACAAGATCATATGACCTTCTTTTGCCTTTTTCTTTGTTCTTTTCTATTCCTGTGCTTCTGTTCCTGAAGATGCTGTGCATTTGCTTACTTCCAAGATTAAATCTGAGATTCTGACTAGATGGCAAAACCTCAGGATCTGTCATTGGAAGTTTCATCTTTATCACATGTAGGTCTAAGATAAGCAGGTATTAGTCAACCCAGTTCACAAAACACTCAAAGGGCACATTAGCCTCTCTTCTTAGTGGCCAAGAATCATCAGATCCCTTCAGCTTCAGTTTGAAATTGTACTCCTTCAGAATGGTCATTGGCTCCTTCACTTACTCTAGCTGTCTTTAGAACAGGTCATTCCATTCTCATTTCTTCTCAGATGTATTTTCTAGGCATAACTCATTTTTCTGAGGCAGTCTTCCTCTTCCTTATTTGTCTTCAACTGTTACTGTGATTGAGAAGAAACAGGTGTTACATTATGTATTTAAAAAAATGCAAGTGTGGTGCTATGGTTCTCCACCCCACCACCACCACCACCAACCCAAGATGAGCACAGCAGGTGCCTAAAATTGTTTGGAGAGTTGGCGGCCTAGAGTTTGCTTTGCCACCAACCCAAGTTCAGGAACAGACTCAAGCCAGCAGTAGGGCTGACCAGATAAGGTGAAGCGACTGATGGCCAACTGTCCTACTGGTGGTGGTGTGGGGACCTCTGGTGGAGACCAGGAGCTTCATGGATCATCTTCGCAGATAACAGGTGGTGGTGACGGCAGTGTTACTGACATCATTAGAGCTTGATTGGCTAATGTAAGAGTGATGGCTTTCAGCTGTATGTGCACACGTGTTGTGGATCCACAGCACTCCATGATTGCAAGTGAATATCATCCAGATCAAATTCTGGAAGAATCGTGGAGGGGGGGTGGGGGGGCACAGCACTCATTTTCCAGACTGGAGCAGAGCTGTTGCTAGTTATGGTTACCGTGCCATCAACCAAACAGAACAACTTTAGAAGTACTGGGAAACACCACAGAGGACAAAGTAACTAATGATGGCCATGCACCCCAGATAGGATGGGTTTCAGCAGAATAACCTTGAGCACCGTAGTCTTTCCTTCAGCTCATGAATCCATGAACTTGTGGCTATCTCTGCCTTTCAGGAGTCATTGAAGGTTTGCATACATCCTATTTTTAGCATGTGATGTCATCACATGTACACAACAGGTGGATAAGGGCTATAGTATCCAGATGCTGTTCTGTTCCTTCCTTTCTTGTCCCCAGACTGCTTTCCTTTCTTTTCCCCTCCCAATGTTCCACCCCATCAAGGAGCTCTATCAAAATTAGCGAGCCTCCTGCAAATAAAGAGCCATCCAGTAATTCCTACCCAGTCAGAAAGAACAATGCCCTTATTCAGGGTTCTGTTTTTTTGCCAAAAAAGGGAAAAGACCTCAATCTTAGTATTTAACATTTGTTCACCTGGAAAGTCCGACTGGCACGGAGCCAATTTTTAGCATATGCCCAGGGAGAAATTCTCAGTTTGAGCATACTAAAGCAGTATATTGCTGAATACCCCTTTTGGATGGTAACACTACAGTCCATCATCCTTGCTTGCTTGAATGAATGAGACTGGGTGTCTTTTTTTGTACCTTCAGGGCACATACCTGCACATTAAGATTTCCAAGGAGTCCAGGCAATGTCTTCATTACCAAGTAAGAGCCAGTAATTTTCAGTTCAAGACACTGCACATCTGCAGATGTTCTTCGTTCCACATTGCTGCAGTCCTAACTATGGGGGGTCCTCAGCGTCCATCCAGTATCCGCCCGTATATATATGGCTAGTTGGCGCCGCCGAAGGCATTAGACTTCACCTGCGCGTCAGGGGTCAGGCGCGCATGACCGACCATATATCTTTTAGTCTTCTTTATAGTTTGCGGCAGAATGTGCAGAAGGTGTTTTGTTGGGTTTCTGCTTGGTTCTGAAATGAAATTCCAAGTCGGAATCAGAGTTGACCTAGTACCCGTTAGGGGTAATTACTTGTTTTTTTGCCTTTTTATTTTCTGCCTTCAGTATTTAAGTGATGTCAGAAAAGTGAATAACTGTATTTCTACCTACCAGGGAGGAATTGCTATTGTGTTACCCTACCTTGCACGACGTTGTTGACTTGGCGTTGTTGTTGTTTGGATGCGTGCTACAGATTAAGGTTTAACAACAGAGAAGGTTAGAGAAGGTTAGGTGAGTTGAGTGTTTGGGAAGCAGGACCCAAAATGCCCAATGATGCCCAAGGCTGATGCTCCGCCGATCCAGAGGCATAAGGGACAAAACAAAACAGGCCTAGGGAACCGGAACCGGCAGCCGGGCCCTTAGGAAGGTTTTCCAGTGGGTTTAGAGAGTCCAGCAGGAGTTTCTTTGGAGTCTCAGGGCTTTCTCAGGAGTGGAACAGACTGTCTCTCTCAGGGAAGTAGGCCAGGCTCAGGGGGTAGGCCAGGCTGAGGGGTCCTCTCTTCCCAAAGGGAGTTAGAGCCTCTCCCTCTTTCAGCAAAATCTTCTTTGAGAGAGGTGCTTTTTTTTTGGTGAGGGCTCTTCCTAGCTCCTAGCACTGGAGTTCTAGCTTCAGAAACATATGCTGGCTCAAGAAGAAGATTTTATTATGAAAGAAAGAGTGATATCTGATGATTATAAGAGACTGGGGCTGACGATGATAGGATTATTTACAACAGTGTAAGGTGGGAGACTTCAACTTCTGGTTCAGACTTTTCCACAGACATCTGATATTGATGTATGTGGAGACCTGGATTGTTCTCTCTTCTCTTCTCTGATACTCAATTCCTCATTTTCCTAGACTCTCCATGAGGATTCGAGCACTTTAAATGGGAAGGCTCTACAACTGGTTCCAGGGGAAAATTATTGAAATTCCCTGAATAGGCATAGGAAAGTACTTAGCTATACCCATTGTGTTGAATGGAAGATGCCTGTGCAGAGGCCCTCCTGATTTGTGAGCTGCTTTACACCTCCTGCTCCCTTAAAAACCTGATAGAGTACTATAGGGTGCCCTGAGGCTCCTAAGTATCTTAGAAGTCCTTTAGCAGGACCGGAACTGTTTTAAGGGGAACCTAAAGGTGTGAGGCCTCTGTGGTTAAAAACCGGTTCTTCTGATAAAGAGGCAAGGGCTTTGAATAGATGGGGAAGCAAAGCAATGACTTCTTCCACTAGGTCCATGAGGAACCAAAAATTGTCAGTTTCGTTGCTTAAACACGTAAAATTATCTCCTTTCATTTGGTGGAAGTTTTCATGTGGATATAAGGGCGGAAGGTATTTCATATGTAATGATTGCTGGATTTAGTTCATGTGGGGTGATATTCTTGGCAATGTGCCTTTGCAAGGCAGGCCTGGTGCTGTACAGGCCTCCTCGTTCTGGTGCATGCCTGGTTGAGGATCTGTCATGCTAGGCAGAATTTGAGGATCAGCTTGGAAGACTTCTGTGAACAGGATTTGCCACAGGATTTTGTGTGTAAGTCTGTTGTACATGTTAAAGCAGGGGAAGGGATTTTTTTGATACAAACTGGAAATCTGTTGCAGGTGCAATGTGGTTAAGTTTTTTTTGCATTGGCAGCCTACCGAGAGGATTTAGTAGAAATTGGCATTTCCCTTGGATGGACATTGGTCTCTTATGATTGTGGGCGAGCCTAGGGAGGGGGTCTAGGCGGTTCTTAGGTTACAGACAAGGGTTCTCTGAGGTCTAGATTGGGAGTGTCCCTGCTCGTCCTTCTCGTACAAAGGAGAGGGTCAGTCCCTTAAGTAAGCACTCTGTTACACCTGCCTTTCAGCCTTGGGAAGATTTCCTGTCTCTTTTCAAAGAAACCTGCAGATTTCCTCTCTGCCAGCCTCCTTTGGGATTTAATCGCTCAAGGTTTTATGAGTTTGGATATCGTAATCACGGTTATGCCAGAATAGTCCATACATTGCCCCTTTCAAAGGCAGCAAATTTCTTCCAATTCCGCCTTGCATTTCAGGCTCACCCTGTATCAGCTCTGGGCAGGAAATTTTGGGCCATTCTATTTTCTGATGTATCAAGAAGAGGGCCTAGATATTTTTTTTCGCCTGTTCTATCCTCAACACTTATCTGGACATTCCAGTCTGTTGGATTTATCTTACCTCAACTAACAAGCGGACATTCATGAGTATAAGATGTTAGGTAACTTTTAGCTTTCACCTCTGCTGGGCAAGGATCATGCCTATATAACTTTAGATCTCATCCGTATCTGCGTTCATGCTGGTAAATCTTCATTATCAGTTCTCTGCATTTGTTTTTGGCTTGCTGGAAACCAGAGTATTCACAACTGTACTTTATGACAGCCTTCCATCTCCAAGATCCTAAGTTCTACCCTTACCTGGATGACTACCTACATTCTTTTCCTAGAGTGCAGCATATGGTTGTGTGTGCTTATTGATCACTGCTGCAGTAGCCTTAACTGTGTGTTATATCCTGCCAAGGATGTAACAGCCAGCCAGCTTCCAAAATTTCAGGGCAGCTTCCATGTCCCAAAATTGTCAAGCAGCTCGAAATGAGCTGACTAAGACAAGTTTGGGGGAAAAGCCCTTCAGAGCTTTGCTACCACAGAAGGGACGCTCATTTGAGGCTTTTGAGAATCGACAGTTTGCATGTGCTTTCCTTTGCTGGGCAGATAAGTTCCTTTTGGGGAAAAAGACATCCACTTTCGTATATTTACTAATGTTTGAATACTGTCCTCTTCAGGAAAGTTATTTTAAAGCTAGGAGTGTTGTATTTTAAAGGACTGTCTCGAGAGTGTAACATATTTTTAAACGGAGCACTCGTTTTTTTCTGTCAGTTTTAAAGTAGTTTAAAGTAATGGGAAACATTTTCTGTGGAGAAGTTGTGTTTAATGTTTCATTTGTGATTGCCATAGTGTTTGAAAATGCTTTTTACTGTGTACTGGTAGTTTTGCTGGCATTTGCTGCTTATCTTCGCAGGGAAAGAGGCACCATCTTGACATTGGAAGAGATAGTCAGTCCCATGGTCTGTCTGTCTTCTAGCCACAACAAAAAAAAGCTAATCATGCAGCTTTTGCCACCACACCAGGCTACCAATTTGCCTCAGCTGCAAGTGGGTGACTCTGTTGTGGCCATTTGTTCCATCTCAGACCATTCATGTTTTACCCTGAATCCATCTGGTGTGGCACCTACTGCCACTATGGACTTGAGGGTTACCAATGTCCTCCGCAGCTGTGGAATCCCCTCGTTAGGCAAGGGAGAGCCACTCTTGTTGGTTCTGGAAGACAGAATAGGGAAAATTTCCATGTTACGTCAGAATGCTGTGCCCTTCCCTAGGGAAGCAGCAGCTGCCATTAGTAAAATGGTTGGCCCCAGTTTTCCTGTTAAAAAGAAATGGGAAACCAAAAGTGTATCTTCTCCTCCTCATATTTCTTTGGATAGAGAAGTTTATTGGGACTGGCTCAAGGTTTAATTTGGGCTGTTGATCCTTCTTGTAGAGTAGTTTCCGGTAAGAGAAAAAGGTATGTGTCTTTTCCTGAAGAGATTCAAGATTCTGTATCTGAACAGGAAGCTACAGGGATGGATTCAGGGTTTTGTCCTCAGATTTCTGATTCAGACTCTGAGGAGAGCTCAGTTTCTGATTTTCTGTGGGTGGTTCTATTTCTGTGAGACTATTGATACAATGCCCCAGTGTTTTCAAAAAGTACTGTTGAGTTGTTACAGAAGGATTTTCTAGAACCTATACCCATTCCTCTTGAGCGGTCTGCTTTAGAGGATGTGCGTCTTACTGCCTGCAGTTTTCCTGATAGTCGGCCAGCTGTCCATAAAAAGGCAGATAAGCTGTATGACATTCATAGGTTCATAGGTATTTACTAGGCTAACTACCACAAGAGCTTTTTTAAGCCTAACCATGCATGCAAATCTCTGACAAGTTATAATACCCTTGATAAGTGTAAGCATGAGCCTGGGAGATGCACTATTTACAGGTTATCTGTTTGCATCAGAGACATAGGTGCCAAATCAGGGATGAATTTCCCGTTTCCCATCCTGTTGCCCAAGTTGCACTTGAATTGGAGTAGGGAGGAACTCTGCTTCACTTGGATGGGGAGTCTGTTCCATAGACGTAGTCATCTCTGGGATGCATACCTATTTATATCGCAGGCGAGGTTCAAGTCTTTGGAACGGGTAATTCTGGTACTGTTTGTTTTGTGGATATGCAGGAGGTCCATCAGAGTGGGGTCTAACAGTGGCCTGTATGCCAGGTATAGATCTCCCCTCAAAAGCCTGTAGGAGACAGAATACAAGGATGGGGCTGTGTGACTGCAAAGGGCATGTTACTTATGTCCTGTATTCTTTTATTGAGGAACCTCTGGACGTTCCAGTTGTTGGATATGCCTGGTTAGGTACATACCAAAGGGGGCATTGTACTCAATGATAGGTCTGATGAATGCCAAATACAGTGAAACAATGACTTCCTTGGACTTAGATGCCATACCTTTGTTTATAAGTTGAGCAACATAGAATGATTTCCTCACCACTGTAGACACGTGATGATCAAAGGCTAGATTGCTATCTGTGTGTCCCTAAGTCCCTGACTACTGGATCAACTCTAAGGGGTGTGTTGTCAGTATGATAGTTACCAGGGATGGATGACTTCCTAAAGGATACTATTCTGCATTTCTTGGCATTTAGTTTTAGTGCACGACTCTGACACCAGTTGTTGGTCTGTATCAGCCCTCCTAGAGAACATTTGTGTCAGTGTGAGATTCTATGACCACTCCTAATTTGCAATCCTCTGCAAATGTAGTCAGCCAGAGATCACTGACATTGGCCTTGACTTCTGACCAGTAAATGCCAAAAAGGTACAGTCCAAGGACTGATCTCTGAGGGGCTCCACTTGTGACTGGCCTTTTTGTAGAGGTGGACACCAATTCTAACTTCCTGGATCCTGTCTGTGAGCCAGTTGGCTATCCACCGGGTGACTTGTACCTAACCTCTTGAGTTTGTCAGCAATGCCCAAGTGGGGTATTCTGTCATATGCCTTGGCCAGGTCAAAGTAGGCAATGTGAACGATTTTGCCCTCATCCATTGCTTCTTGTCCAGGTCAAAGTAGGCAATGTGAACGATTTTGCCCTCATCCATTGCTTTGGTGACCACCTCAACAAAGTCCACCAGGTTGAGTAGGCATGATCTGCCCTTGAAACCAAACTGGGTTGGGTCCAGTATCTAGAGGTTTAATATATCTGTTAATCTCCATGGTAATTCTTTCCATGGCTTTACAAGTAAGACTAGTGAGACTTTTATGAGTCTATAGTTTCCAGGGTCTGTAGATGGCCCACCTTTAAGCAGAGGGATGACTGTCGCCTTTCTCCATTAATGAGGCATGAAGCCTGTTTGGAGGCTACAATTAAATAGTAATTACAGAGGCCCTGATAGGTCATGTTACATGTTATTTAGAAGGCATCCTGGGATATTGTCTGGGCCCACTGATGCAGTGTTCTTGGTCTTAGAGAGAGCATTAAGGGCCTGTTCCCTAGTGATAGTAGGGTAGTTATATTTGATGATATTTCATGAGGGAAGGTTGAGGGGGAGAGAGGAGTAAAGTTGGAGCTGAATTTATCAGCAAGGAGGTTTGCTACATCTCCTGGCTCAGTACAGGTGACTCTACAATGAGATCTGCACACAATTGTGTATTGCCTTTGAGGTTGTGGACATAGCTAAAGAATGCTTTATGGTTGTCCTTGGCCTGGACATAGCTAAAGAATGCTTTATGGTTGTCCTTGGCCTGGAAGGCCAAACTTACCTCAAATTTGGCTTTGGTAGACTTTATTTGTCCTCTGAGTTGTTTTAGTTTAATGAGTGCTTTTATCCTGCTGGGTGCTGCACCTCCTAATTTTTGCCATGATTTTCTTCCTCCTGTTAATCATCCAATTGATTTTTGTGATTCCGCCAGGGTGGGTTTTTTTTTTTTTTGTTAGTTCTGTACATCTTCCTTGTGGGTATATCTGCCTCTGTGCAGCTATTAACATGCTTATACAGGGTTTCTGTGAACAGTTCTGCATATGCAGAAGTGTTCTCAGAGTTTATAGGGGCTTGAAATTTTGCCAGATTCTCACTTAATAGCAGAAGGTTAGCCTTAGAATAGTTCCTGAATATTCCCTGTTTAGCTGGGGTTCCAGGTTTTATTTTTACTTCAAAGGAGACCATTTTGTGGTCTGACCTTACCAGGGAAGGCTTTACTGTAGGGATTGTGCAGCACTCTCCCATATTAGTGAGGACCAGATCCAGTATAGTTGCACCCCTGGTTTGTGTATTGACTTATCTGATCCAGGGAGTTTATTTACAAAATCCAGGAATCTCTGTGCATGTATGTTTGATGTTGTATAGGTTCGTTAGTCTTTTAAATGTTTATACACTATTCCCAAACCTGACCTAACAGCTATAGCCTTAATTGACTCCTCTGCAGCTAAGCAGTTACTTAATTCCAGTGCTAGTCTTTCTAATAAGGGTAGGAGAATTTATTGATGGGTATGAGGAAAACATTTATACTTTTGCAGCTTTGATTTTTAGAATTTTAAATTGTCGAGCTTATATGTTGTTTGTTTTGACATATTGTGAAAGTATGAGGAATGTTTTATCTGCAGTTTCTTCTTATGGAGAAAATCTGCTTTATAAAACTTAGTTTCTTCTGTTGCACAGGTCACTACTCCATTATTTGTAGTGTGTGCATCTCTCTGTTCATACTTCTCCCAAGGTTATGGGCACTGGTACTGTTTTACAAGGTTTGTTTGACTGCATTCTCAGAACCTCCCCTCTTGGAGATTTGGTGTTTAGCCCGTCTGCTACAGAGGTGATCAGAAAGTGTGATGAAAAGGGCATGCTGATCCAGAGAATCCATTTTTCATCTCCCTTTTCCAGCTTGTCCAAGGGATTTTCTTTCTCCTTATCCAATTTTGGCAACAAGTGGAATAAACAGTCTCAACAGAATTCAAATAAACAGATGTTTTAAGAAGTGGTAAAGGGATTCCAAAAAGAACCTTTCAAAACCATGGACAGTTCAACAATTCTGAATGACTTCAAGAGACCTTGTGTACCCCTCCCACCCTGGTTCTCTTCCAAAAAGTCTGAATCCCCATTTTTCTCTTTGACAACAGATTGTGTCAGACAAATGGGTTCTGAAACTCAAGTCAGCAGAGTTACAAATGGCAGTGGGAGGAAATTCCTTTTTTTTGGGGGGGGGGATTCCTTATCCTGCAAATCAGACTCTTTCTTTTTTTTCCTGTTCATCCCATGCTATACCAAGAAGTGATAGGACCAGATTCTCCTTCTCAGGTGGGGAAAGGGTTATATTCAAGTATGTTCTTGGTGTCAAAAAAAGAAAATGCTTGGAGGCTATTTCTGGATCTTTCTGTCCTAAACTGTTTGTGATAGTGCCCTAATTCAGAATGATGTATTTTTCCCAACATCTTGCCTCTTCTTCCTCAAAGTTTCTCGGTAACACTAGACTTAAGGTTATCACATTTTTCTTCATCCAGTCTTCAGGTGTCTTTCAAGGTTTTGCGTGCCTTCATCACATTATCAGATGTTCATCGTGTTTCACTGTTGCGGTCATTACACTTGGGCTATCCTGCTGGCAGGCTACCCGCAGTCGACCCGAATTCCAAAGTCTTGGTCCGGCGTCAGTTGCTGTTGCCTCTTCCCTATTGTCAGTGCGCCAGGGGTATAAAAGATGCAGCCGACGCCATTTTCTTCAGTCTTTCTTGCCGCACGGTGCCCGAAGCAAAAGCAGTTCGCAAGTGCCGGTCGGACGACTCCTGAGATTTTTGAAACTGAATTTCAGATTGGAAGCCTTCAATAAAGCTAAGTACCCCATTGGGGAAACTTTTTTTTCTTGCTCCAGACAGATGTCAGAAAAAATTAACAATTGTATTTCATACCTCATAAGGATTTTCACTCTTACTGTATTCCTTGCCTAGGCCCTGACCACGATGTTGCTAGTTGTCTGTTTTGTGCTAGATTTAACTGCACTATTAAGCATCGGTACGATTTTGCTTTTCATTACTTTGGCTGAAGGTTTAACTAGATGATGCCGTCAGAACAGCCGACGACCAGAGTTCATAAAAAGCACAAGGAAAAAGAAAAGGGCAGGCATCCGAGGTCCAAAAAAGACTAAGCCTCTTCTAGGCCAGTCGCCGGTTCTCAGTGAGGCGCTTTCGCAGCCCCTGTCAACCGCTACCTCAGAGGCACAGGCCGCCTCTGTCTCCCACATGGAGACAGCTAGGCCTCTGGATACTCAAGGTATTGGGCCTTTGGAAACTAATCCCTCAGATGGGTCGGGAGCCGCTGAGCAGGCATCGGCTTCTGAGGGTGTTTTCAGACCTACACAGCTTTATATCAAGCCAACTTCAGCATCAAAGACAAAGACTAAAGCAGTTTTAAAGACAAGAAAACAAGTACAGCATTCTCCAGGACAGACTTCCATGCCTAAGAAACAGATGCTCAAAATGGCCGAAGACCTATTTACTTTGATCAGGGGCTCCCATCCCCCTCCTGATAAGAGGCCTAGGCAAGACACTGAATATAATTCCTCTGATCAGGTTTCCATTTCCTCTGACTCCTCTTCAGAACAGGGATACTCTATTTCTCCCTATGAAGATTCTGATGCTGAAGAATCTATTCCTTCAGCTTCTCCTCTTGAGATTATTCATTTGGGGAAACCTTGCATACCATGAGGGAGCATTTCTACTGGGAGAGCCAAGATTATTTAGATTCTAAGAAAAGGCTCAGAGACTTTCTTTTACTTCCTCAGCACAGACCTCTTGCTATTCCTCTTGTTCAGAGTCCGGCCTGTCTCCCGACTCTACCTCCTGCACCTGTTAAGCCAGACAGATACTACAGGGTTCCAGATTCTCATAAATTTCTATATAAAAACCCTGCTGCTGACCCAGAAACTATTTCACAAGGTCCTAAAGGGGTCAAAGCTGCTACTGCAAAAAAACTTGTCCCCTCAGATAGAGATTCTAGGGCACTGGAAAGATGGGGGGAAAAGTTTACATTTCTGCTACCTTGGCTGTAAGAGCTTTAAATTGTCAGTTTCATATGCTTAAATATCAGCAATATTTAATGTCTCTGTTAAAACAGAAAATGTTGACAAATTCTGAATGTGCTGAGAACAAGGAATTGCAGGATTTATTGCATGCAGTTGAACAAGTGGGAAAACATACTTTGCAATGTTGTTATGATTCACTTGAGGCCTCTTGCAGGGCCGCTGTAACAGGCTCGGTCATTAGAAGGCATGCTTGGTTAAAAGAACAGACTCTGCCTGATCATGTTAAAGCAAAATTATTGGATGCTCCATTACAGCATGGTACTTTGGTGTTAATGCAGAAGAGGTGTTGAAGAAAATAGAGGATAAAGCTAAATCTGTGCAGAGAGTGAAGGATTTCTTACAGGTGCAGCCACCCAGATTTAGCAGGAACTGGCCTGCTAATAATTGGTCCTTTCCCATGTCAGACAGGCCACAGAGGCAGATACAGACGCCCTAGAGGCAGACAACAGCCCCAGGGCTCATACAGGCCCAAGCAGTGGGGTGCTTCCACCTCCAAAGGCAGAGAAGACAAATCACAGCCATATAGGAAACAGTCCCAATGACTTCCCTCTGCCAATGCCAAGCATTTATCTTTTGGCAGCACCCTTAGGGGGAAAGCTAGCACTTTTTTCACAAAATTGGCACATGATTACCCAGGACAAATGGGTTTTAAATATAGTCTCTCAGGGCTACAGGTTCCACTTTCACACCCTTCCAAAGGCAAAAGGTATGCCAGACCCTACCACACAATCAATGGGCAGAGGCACAAAACCAAGTTTCATCCCTCGTGGACATGAGGGGCTATTCAGCCAGTGCCACAACAAGAGCAGGGACAAGGATTTTACACAAGGCTTTTCTTAGTACCAAGAAAGGACAAAGCATGGAGACAGATTCTGGACCGGTCTATATACTTTTCTGGACATTGCGAAATTCAAAATGTTGACTGCAGCAGCTTCTGCTCATGCTGGGCAAAAAGGCTTGGCTTGTAACTTTGGACCTCAAAGAGGCATACCTGCATGTCCCAATCAGACAATCTTACAGAAGATTCCTCAGATTCATAGCTGGCTCAAAGCACTACCAATTCTCTGCACTGCCCTTCGGCTTATCTACTGTGCCCAGGGTCTTCACAAAATGCCTGGCACCAGTAATTGCATTTTGCATACAAAAAGGAATTCAAATATATCCCTACTTGGACGACTGCCTTATTCAAGCAGAGGCCAAAGACATTCTACTAAAGCATATGGCATTTCTAAAACGATTACTAATTTGCCTAGGGTACACAGTAAACGAAAAGAAATCAAAACTAGTACACTCTCAAGAGGTAATATTCCTGGGTGCAAGCTTAAATACAACTGCCCAGATGGCTTATCTCACGCCCGACAAACAAAGGCAACTGACTTCTTACTTCGAAAACATGGCAACAAAGACCCAGTTATCTGCAAGAAAAATTTTGCAGGCTCTGGGCTACATGGCCTCCTGCATTCTGCTAATTCCATATGCAGGACTGCATATGAAGAGACTACAATGATACCTAAATGTGTTTGGACTCAACATTGCAACAGCCTGGAATCCTTAATTACCCTCATTCCTTGCCTACAACAGGAGTTTCGATGGTGGGCACAGGCCTGTCACCACAACAAGGGACAGCCATTCACTTTACCCACAGCCAGGCAAACACTAACAACAGATGCATCAGATTATGTCTGGGGGAGCCCACATGACAGGAAAATGTATTCAGGCCACATGGCCCCCAAGCTAAAGGCATCTACACATCAATCAAAAAGAGATGCTAGCTGTACAAAATGCCCTGACAGCCTTCAAGGACCTACTTCATCCAGGACAGCTGCTGATAAAGACGGACAACACCACAGTCATGTGGTACATAAGCAGGGGAGCACACATTCCTACCCCCTCTGCAGACAAGCCATGATTTTGTGGAACACAGCATTGACTTACCAAGTACACCTGCAGGCACAATTCCTGCCAGGAAAAACAAATGCTCTGGCAGACTAACTAAGCAGAAACCTCATGGACCCTCACAAGTGGAAACTAGATCCACAAATCTTCAGCATGATAACAAGGAAATGGGGACGCCCAGACATAGATCTTTTTGCCTCCCCTCACAACTGCCAACTTCAGAGGTTATGCACAAGGACTTGTCACAAAAAGAAGCATGGAAAGTGGATGCCCTGTCATTCAGCTGGAACAACCTTACAGTATATGCCTTTCCTCCACTGCCTCTCCTCCCCAAGGTACTCTAACACTGGTACCCAATCCTAAGGAGCTTGTCCCAAGGCCCAACCTGGACATTACCTCAAATTCCTCATTTACTGACCCAACAGAACAATCAGATCCTGCACAGCCAACTCGGAACTTTAAATCTAGCTGCATGGAGGATACTGTAACCATTCAGAATACACCTCTCTCTAAAGCGGTTATGGATGTCATTTTGGAGGCCAGGAGGCCCAGCACCAGAAAATCTTATGCAGAAAAATGGAAGAGATTCTTTGCTTGGAACCAGGCACAAGGAATTGACACGCTTGTTCCAAATATTCCTCAGATTTTACAATATCTTAGATGCTGGACAAAGTCCTATCCTTCTCATCAGTTAAGATCCATGCCTCTGCCATTTCAGCTCAGTACAATACAGACCCACCTATTTTTTCTTATCCTTTGCTTAGGCAGTTCCTCGGGTGGGGGTGGGGGGGGCAAAAACATAAGACCTCCAAGGAGAGCACCAATACCTGCATGGGACCTCAATTTTGTCTTGGAAAAACTCACAATGCCTCTTTTTGAGCCAGCCAATACAGCTGACATAAAATTCTTATGGAAAACAGCTCTGCTCCTAGCATTAACTTCAGCAAGAAGAGTCTCAGTTACAGGCATTAATGGCTGTGGAACCTTTTGTTATCTCCCATCCGGGCAGGGTTTCTCTAAGGACAAACCTGACATTTATGCCTAAGGTAGTGTCCAGTGTGGCTCTTAACCCAACCATTCATTTGTCTACTTTTTACCCAAACCCGCAGAATAAAGGGGAGAGACTTCTGCATTCTTTGGACATACACAGACAGCTACGCTTCTACTTGGACAAAGCTAAAGCTTTCAGAAAGACTGAGCAACTTTTAGTGACATATGCTGCAGGATCACAAGGAAAGGCTATCTCAAAGCAGACTATTTCAAAATGGATAGGACACTGCATTCATTTCTGCTATTCACAGCATGGTAAATCAGGGCATTAGACCACATTCCACCAGGGCAGCAGCCACCTCAGCAGCCTTCCTCAGAGGAGTACCAACCAAGGATATTTTGGAGGCTTCAACTTGGATTTCAGTGCACACTTTTACTAAGCACTACCACTTGCCTCTTTACTCTAAATCCAGAGCAGGCTTTGCCATTGCAGTCTTGCAGGGCCTTATAGCTACTCCTAATTCTATTTAGACCCAGCCACCCAACCTCAGTTTTGCGATTCAACCCAAGTGTAATGACTGCAACAGTGAAACACGATGAACGCAGTACAGTTGTGTACCTACCATAAATGTAGATGTTAGAGTGTATTCACTGTTGCAGTCCAGGTTACCCACCATCACCCTTTCTTTGCTGGGACTTATCTGTACTTCTCTATCCTATACAACCTATGTGGTGTATTTGCTTGTAGATGAAGGTATTGTTATTTTAGTGCATGCTTTTATAAGCAATGTTTTTTAGCCTACCCTTTTGGGGACACCTGACATCTGGGGCAAGAAAAACTGAAAAAAATGGCGTCAGCTTCATCTTTTATACCCCTGGCGCTCTGACGTCAGGGAAGAGGCGACAGCAACCGACGCCGGACCAAGACTTTGGAATTCGGGTGACTGCGAGTAGTCTGCCAGCAGGATAACCCAATTGTAATGACTGCAACAGTGAATGCACTCTAACATCTACATTTATGGTAGGTACACAACTGTACTTTTTCCACCTTATTTGCGCTATGTATTGCACCAGGTGTGTTCGCAAAGTGTCCGGCTCCAGTTGTAACATTGCAGGCTACAGGGTAGCCACATTTTTCCTTATTAACCAACTTGCTTATCTTTGCAGAGTCTTTCAAAATCTCAGGAGTCTTTGTCTTGGGTTAAGAGATCTCTTTCACAAGTTGGGACTCCAAGAGAACATTCAAAAGTCTTTCTTGACTCTCTCGCACAGGATTGTGTTCCTGGAATTTCAACTAGTTAACCCCCATTCAAAGAGCTTTTCTTTCACAGGAAAAAAGTAGATCTTTATCCAGATCGATTTCTAAGGTTTTCCACACAGACTTTGATCACTTCAAGGGAATATCTCACAATTTTGGGTCTCATGGCATCTGATTCTTATACCCTTTACAAATCTCCACATGCGAAAGATACAGTGGTATCTGAAATCTCTGTTCCCAGCATCAACACCCTTTTATCTTTTCAGATCCCATTACTGGAGTTTGTCAGAAGAGAAATGTTCTGTGGAGACAACAGATGCCCTTAAATCAAGGTCTTGACTTTTCCATCCCTGCTCCAAAGAAGTCCGTCACCACAGGCACTTCGGACTTTGCTTGAGAAGCAGTATCAGGAGGGATAAAAGTGCAGGGGTTGTGGGACACTAAGGACAAATGCAAGCACATAAATATCAAGGAGATGCTTGCCCTGATCAAGGCACTCAACTCTTTGAAACATCTTTGGTACCTGGGACCTCCAAGTGCTGGCAGACAATACTGTGCAAGAGCAGGACAATCTGGGAAAGAGGGCTGAAAACTCTTAAGAGACTCCCTGGATCGGTATGGCTCTTTCATTACACCCATTTGCAGACTAGCCATGTTAGCCTGGGATATAGCTTCACAGCCCAATCTGTCAGAGCAATTTTCTGTCAGACAAGCTGTGCGGTACAAGGACAGACCCTCACAAATGGAAAATAGATCAGGGGTTCTGCTAAGATTTTATCCATCTTTGGGGAGTTCCTGTAGTAGACCTCTTTGCCTCTTCTATCAACAATCAACTGGCAAAATTCTGTTCCAGGACTCTATGCAAAAAGGCCTCAGAGACTGTTTCCTTTTCTTTTCTTTGGACAGGAGTGTTCCTGTATACCTTTCCACCTTTTCCACTAATATCCAGGGTACTTTTGAAGATTCAGGAGGAATCATTGTGGTGACTCCCTTCTGGCCCAGGCAACCGTGGTTCTCCCTTCTTTTGGAAGAGGCCAGGGACAATTAGCACAAGTTTTCTCATAGAATGGATCTACTCGCACTAGAACTGGGGTGTTTTGATACACCCCAACAGCAGTCCTCTTTAATTGACTGGCTGGATGATAGGGTCTTAAATATTTTAAGGCACTTGTTTTCTGAGGATGTACAGCAGGAACTAATGGAGGCAAGAAAGCCTGCAACTAGAAAATAATGCTTTAGTAAATGAAAAAAAGTTTTTCTTGTTGGTGCCAGCAACATAACCTGCACCCATTCAGCGATAGTTGTTCTCTAGCTTTACATTATTTGTGTGAGTTACTGTCCTATGGCCTTTCTTTCTCCCATAGCAAGGTTAATTTTATTTATTGATATTTGATTACCAGGAAGGTCTGACTGGGTAGGAGCCCATTTTCAGCACAGGCCCAGGGAGAAAAACTCCCAAGTATTACAGAACATTTTAAAAACAATAATTTTACAGTTTTTTTAAAAATAATACAAAAAATAGTTTACTTATATCAAATTAGACACCTGAAAACATTGCTAAGAATAGACAGACGTTACATGACGGTGTTTAATACTTGGAGAAATTTAAAGGTAAATTAGTTTAGCACAAACAGGAATTGCAGTACAAAGTGAAAGAAGAGCAGGTTGATGGTATATTTAGAGAGAAACAAACACCAACACCTGTAGCAGTGCTCAGCAAACGTATTCCAGCAACCTACTAAAGTCAAATAAATCCACTATTTACATAATAAGCAAACATAGGGGCACAAGCTGCCCCCATGTCTACTCCGGTGGTTTGCAAAAAGTACTGGCCTTCAAAATGCACAAAATTGTTCTTTAAAACGCATTGTATAAGCATATTGCCACTTTTTCAACTCGTGTTTACATTTTTAATTATAGAACAAGTAAATTTTGACCTCAGGGTTGGATTATTTCTGAACATCTTGATGCCTGTGAACTTAAGTGGCAATTGAGGTTAGATGCTACTCTGTATCCAGGGCTGAGTACTTGTTCCATCAACCCCATTTTAAAATGTAAATTTTATTGTGTTAAAGTGTGTTATTTGGTTGGTAGACACGAACGTGATTTTATGGTTTTACTATTTCAAGCTATTGTCAATGAGAGTTAGTCATTTCTGAAGAAGTTCTGGTATGTTAGAACGAAAGCACTCAACTTTTTTATTTGTTCAATACATAGTTGATTTATTTGACTTCAGTTGGCTGTTGGATTACTTTTGCTGAGCACTGCTACAGGTGTCTGTTTGTCAGTCATGGGTTTCATCTGTGTGGTTCCTAGTTTGTTGTTCCTGGTCATATTCAGAGAGAAGGCCAAGGAAGAGAAATTGATAGAAGTAAGGAAGTGACTGAAAAAGGGAGAACAAAGAGATGTAAGACCTTAGCAATATGGTATGAGTACAGACAACACCCAGCAGATTTGATAGGTTTGTGGACGGACAGGAAGTTCAGTATGTCTGCTCGTGGATCCTCCTTTTTCATGGTTGTCTTATTATGAAATGCCCTTGAAAGGGGTTTTGCATAAGAGGACTCCAAGAAAATTGGTGGCCCCTCCTTGGGGAATTTGTGTAGTAGAGAAGCTAACACTCGCTCCATTTGAACCAGCTAATCTGGCTGAGTTGAGGTTAACATGGAAAACAGTTTTGCTGGTTACTCTGACCTTTGCAAGAAGGGTATCTGAATTGCAAGCTCTTGTTAACTCTACCTAATTTCTGTAGGCACTTGATTTCTTTGAAAACAATTGTTAATTTCTTGTGAAGGTGAGAAGAGACGACATATATCAAAACAGACTATTTCCAAATGGTTGTGTAAGACTATTACATTTTGTTATACCCACCATGGTGAATTTATTCCAGGCAGGGTAAAGGCCCACTCTACCTGGGCCTTGGCTTTGTCTGTGGCTGTTTGGAAAGGTTTGGATTCTAGAAACTGCTACTTGGTTCTCTCTACATACTTTTACAAAACCCTATAAGCTCGATTCCTTTTCCAGATGTTCATCGTGTTACCCTGCTGCAATCCTCACACTAGGGTTATCCTGTCGTCAGGCGGTCCCGCAGTCGGCCGGAATTCCAAAGTCAATTTCTTCAGTCTTTCTTGCCTCGCAGTGCCCGAAGCAGAAGCAGTTCGCTAGTGCCGGTCGGCCGACTCCTGAGATTTTCGAATTTCAGACCAAAGTCTTCTATAAAGCTAAGTACCCCGCTGGGGAAACTTTTCTTGCCTCAGACCGATGTCAGAAAAAGTTAACAATTGTATTTCTTGTGGGAAGCAAATACCTCATAAGGATTTTCATTCTTTTTGCATACCTTGCCTAGGCCCAGACCACGACGTCACTTCTTGTCGGTTTTGTGCTAGGTTTAATAAGTGTACTATTAAAAGACGCTTTGATTTCGCACGACACTACGGTAGGAAATTTAACTACACCATGCTGTCGGAGCAGCCGACTACCGGCGTGCACAAAAAACGCAGGGTAAGGAGCAACCGACTACCGGCGTGCACAAAAAACGCAGGGATAAGGACAGACAGCCCAGGCCTAAGCCAGATTCCAAGGCCACGGCTGATCCGGTCCTCAGTGAGGCTCCGACGCAGCCCCTGACCACCGCTGATCTGGAACCTGAGACCGCTACGGAAATTTTGACGGACTGTACCAGGCCGACGCAGCCTTTTACTTCAGGCCCTTCCGACGACTTTGCTTCTAAAGACGTCGGTGCTACAGAAGCGCCATCGGTTTCGGAAGGCGTTTTTCAGACCGACTACTCTTACTATTGAAACATTTTCTAAGTCGAAGACTCCTTCTAAATCTAAACGGACTGCACTCCAGTCTCCTGTTCAAGGCCCTATGCCTAAGAAACAGTTGCTCAAAATGGCTGAAGATTTGATTTCTTTAATCAGGGGTTCACAGCCCCCTCCTGACAAAAGGCCTAGACAAGAGGAAGATTATGCTTCCTGTGAGCAAATGTCCATTTCTTCAGACTCCTCCTGAGGACCAAGACTATTCCTTCTCTCCTTATGAAGATTCTGATGCTGAGGACTCTATTCCCTCAGCTTCTCCTCCTGAAGAGTACTCCTTTGGGGAAACTTTACACACTATGAGGGAACATTTTCACTGGGAAGGTCAGGACTACTCTGATTCAAAGAAAAGGCTTAGAGAGTTTCTTTTACTCTGTGTTAGACCACTTGCCATCCCAGCAGTTTTGGACATTGTGGATGATTTCTATTTAGAATCCAGTTTCAACCCAGACTCTCTACCTCCTGCTCCGGCTAAGCCTGACGGATACTACTGAGTGCCTGATTCCCACAAATTTCTTTAGAAAAGCCCAGTATCTGACCCAGTGACCATCTCCCAGGGTCCCAAGGGGGCTAAGGCTTCTATGGCTAAAAATCCAGTACCTTCTGAGAGGGATTCCAGAGCATTAGACAGGTGGGGGAAAAAGGTTTACATCTCAGCCACACTAGCTATGAGGGCACTGAATTGTCAATTTCATATGCTTAAGTATCAGCAATTTCTAATCTCTCAGTTAAAGCAAAGAATAACCACTCTCCCTCAACAAACTGAATTGAAAGAAGTACAGGATTTGTTGCATGCCAATGAGCAGGTGGGCAAACATACCTTACAATGTGGGTTTGATTCTTTGGAGGCCTCCTGCAGAGCAGCTGTCACTGGGTCTGTTATACGTAGGCATGCTTTGTTAAAGGAACAAACTCTGCCTGATCATGTTAAAGCAAAACTACTAGATTCTCCCTTACAGCAGGCTGTTCTTTTTGGAGTTAAAGCAGAAGAAGTTTTAAAGAAAATGGAAGTTAAGGCAAAATCTATGCAGACAGTCAAAGATTTCTTACAAGTACACCCCCCTCGCTTCAGCAGAAACTGGCCAACAAAAAATTGGTCCTTTCCAGCCACTGACAGACCGCAGAGGGGTAAATACAGATGCCCAAGGGGCAGAGGACAACCACAAGCCCAGTATAAACCTCGCTAATGGGGCACTACAACACAGAAGGGAGGAGAAGACGGGTCTCAATCCACCTGAAGGCAAACTCAATGACTTGCACCTCATCTGGCCAAGCAGTACTCTCTTGGCAGCCCCCTTGGGGGGGAAAACTCGCACTTTTTGCAGACAACTGGCACATTGTCACAAAGGACAAATGGGTCCTAGACATAATTTCACGAGGATACAGATTCCACTTTCACACCTTGCCAGTGAAAAGAGGAATGCCAAACCTGCCACAAAATCAATGGGCAGAGGCACAAAAGCAAATTACAGCTCTCATGGACATGAGATCCATTCATCTGGTACCTACTCGAGAGCAAGGCCAAGGATTTTATTCAAGACTCTTTCTAGTGCCCAGAAAGGACAATGCCTGGAGACCAATTCTGGACCTTTCAATTCTAAACACTTACCTACAAGTACCCAAATTCAAGATGCTAACACTACAGCAGCTACTTCCCATGTTGGGCAAGGAAGCATGGCTAGTAACGTTGGACCTCAAGGAGGCATACCTGCATGTCCCTATCAGACAAAGTTGCAGAAGATACCTTCGTTTCATTGCAGGTTCAACCCATTACCAATTCTCTGCACTGCCCTTTGGCTTATCTACTGCGCCCAGAGTTTTCACAAAATGCCTGGCACCAGTAATTGCATACTGCAGACAAAGAGGAATTCAAATATATCCATACCTGGACGACTGCCTCATCCAAGCAGAAAGCAAAGACATTCTCTTACATCATCTGGCTTTTGTAAAACACCTTCCAAGTTGCCTAGGGTACACAGTAAACGAAAATAAATCAAAACTAGTGCCCTCACAAAATATGACATTCCTGGGTGCCAGCTTGAATACAACGGCCCAGATGGCTTACCTGACGCCAGACAAACAACTACAACTAACTCAATACCTCAAAACAATGGCAACAAAGTCCTAACTCCTTGCAAGAAAAATTCTGCAGGCCTTGGGCTTCATGGCATCTTGCATTCTAATAATACCATTTGTAAAACTGCATATGAGGAAATTACAATGGTACCTAAAAAGCGTATGGACTCAACACAGCCACAGCTTGGAAACAATGATACCTCTCATTCCCTGCCTTCAACAGGAGTTTATATAGTGGTCACAGGGATGTCACCTCAACAAGGGTCAGCCTTTCACCTTACCCCCAGCCAGGCAAACTGACAACAGATGCATCGGACTATGCCTGGGGGGCACACATGGCAGGACAGTGCGTTCAAGGCATATGGACTGCAGATCAAAGAAATCTGCACATCAATCAAAAAGAAATGCTAGCTGTACAGAATGCCCTGACAGCCTTCAAGGACCTCTTACATCCAGGACAGCTTATAAGGACAGACAACACCACAGTAATGTGGTACATAAACAAGGGGGTATACACTCCTACCCTCTATGCAGGCAAGCAATGACCTTGTGGAACACAGCACTGGCTTACCAAGTTCAATTACAACCTCAATTCCTGCCAGGAAAAAAGAACACATTGGCAGACGACTTAAGCAGCAGACGACTTAAGCAGCAACCTCATGGATCCCCACGAGTGGAAACTGGATCCACAAATATATTTGCAGTGATAACTCAGAAATGGGGACACCCAGACATAGACCTGTTTGCCAGCCCCCAAAACTATCAGCTAACAAAATTTTGCACAAGGACATTTCACCATCAAGCTTGGAAAGTGGACGCACTCTCATTCATTTGGAAAATGCTGTCAGTATATGCCTTCCCTCCATTGCCCATTCTCTCAAAGGTGCTGCTGAAAGTCAGGATGGAGAGACCCCGAATGATACTCATTGCCCCAGACTGGCCACGCCAGTACTGGTACCCACTATTAAGGAATATGGCCCAGGGCCCACCATGGATTGTACCACAAATTTCTCATCTGCTCACACAGCAAGACAGTTAAATTCTACACAGCCAGCTCAAAACCTTAAATTTGGCTGCATGGCAAATCTCCTAAGCAACCAGCCAGCCCCTCTTTCACAAGCTGTTATGGATGTTATTCTGGAGGCCAGGAGGCCCAGCACCAGGAAAGCCTACTCAGACAAATGGAAAAGGTTTTGCGCCTGGAACCAAGCTAAAGGCCAAAATACCCTCCTGCCGGACATACCTCAGATTCTACAATATTTAACTGAGATGTTACACAAAGGACTTTCTTTTTTTCATCTATTAAAATCCACGCTTCCGCTATTTCAGCTCACTACAACACGGATCCTCCCTTATTTTCACATCCACTTCTAAGACAGTTTCTCAGAGGGGCCAAAAACATTAGGCCTCCCAGGAGATCACCAACACCAACTTGGGATCTCAATTTTGTTCTAGAAAAACTTACGCTACCTCCTTTTGAGCCAGCTTTCTCAGCTGACTTAAAGTTTGTATCATGGAAGACTGCTCTGCTGCTAGCAATTACTTCAGCCAGAAGAGTCTCAGAGCTTCAGGCTCTAATGGCGGTAGAGCCTTTCCTCATTTTTCATCAAGGCAGAGTTTCTCTACAAACTAACCCCTCCTTTATGCCTAAGGTGGTATCCATTGTGGCTCTAAATCAAACCATCCATTTACCCACCTTTCCAAATCCGCAGAACAAAGGAGAAAGACTCCTGCATTCCTTGGACATTCACAGGCAGCTACGTTACTACTTGGATAAAACTAAGGTTTTCAGAAAATCTGACCAGCTTTTTGTATCCTATGCTACAGCATCACAAGGAAAGGCTATCTCAAAACAGACCATTTCCAAATGGATTGGACATTGCATATGTTTTTGCTACACCCACCATGGAAACCAGTTCCTGCTAGCATTAGGCCCCACTCCACCAGGGCAGCAGCTACATCTACAGCCTTCCTCAGGGGGGTGCCTACCAAGTATATTCTGGAGGCTGCAGCTTGGAGTTCAGTACACACCTTCACCAAACACCATCACTTACCACTATATTCTAAGACTAGAGTTGGCTTTGCCACTGCAGTTTTGCAGGGCCTTCTAGCCTCCTCTAACCCTGTTTGACTCCACCTCCCATCCTTAGCTTTGGGATTCCACCCAAGTGTGATGACTGCAGCAGGGTAACATGATGAACATAGTACAGTTTTGTACCTACCATAAATGTAGTTGTTCGATTGTATACCCTGCTACAGTCCAGGTTTACCCTCCCTCCATCCCCTCTGACCTAACTAAAACCTTTCAATACCTCAAAATCTGATACAACCTTTGTGGTGTATTTGCTTATAGCTGGAGGGATGTTTTGTTTGTGCTACTTTTAGTTTTGGTACTATCTACTGACCACCTTTTGGGGGGGCACCTGACATCTGGGGCAAGAAAAACTGAAGAAAATGGCGTCGGATGCCTCTTGTTATACCCTTGGCGCACTGACATCAGGGAAGAAGCGACAGCATCCGACGCCGGACCAAGACTTTGGAATTCGGGCCGACTGCGGGCACCGCCTGACGGCAGGATAACCCAAGTGTGACGACTGCAGCAGGGTATACACTCGAACATCTACATTTATGGTAGTACAAATCTATACTTTTTATATAGCTGTATGCAGCTGACAGTAGTTTTGATAAGTTTTAAATATTGTATGCTGTTTGGTCCGTATACTTGAAAGATGCCCAGAAAAATATACTTATTGCAATGCACAGAGTATGCATATCTACACTCATTTTACACAGTTGAATATTCCCTCTTATTAAATGTAAAGATGGCCAAACTTGTTCAACTAGGTGTGCACTTTCAAAAATAGAATCAGTTAAACGTCAACCCAGGAAAAAGTCACCAGTTGAATTAAAATTGAGCGCGTTTGTTCTGCGGTTGATTGGAACTTCTTCAGAACTGACAATTACATCACTTATAGGTTCATAGGTAGGTACTAGGCTATCTGCCCAAAGGCATTTATAAGCCTAGCCGGAATGTGTTGGTTTTCACCGCCCCCTTAGATTAGTTCCCTGTGCCTCTGTCCAGCAGAGCCATTGGAAGTGATACTTGGGGTAAACTTTCTGTTTCCCATCCACTCGTCAAGGTTTCTCTTGAAGAGGGTTAGCGAGGAGCTCTGCCTAATGTAGATTGGAATCTTGTTCCAGAGCATGGGAAGTCTCTGGGACAGGAATCTATCCCTCCAGCACGTCCTATTTATTGTGGTGAGGTTTAGATCCCTGGAGTGTGTGGCTCGAGGGGGGTATGGTTTTTTTTTTTTTTTTAGGTGGCGCATGTCCATCAATTCTGGGTTGGACATGGCCTTGTATGTCGGGCATAGATCACCTCTGAGTAGGTGGTATGCAACAGAGTACAGTTGGTGTTTCTTCATTCGAGCTGCATAGGGCATCTCCTTGAGGCCAGTGATCCTCTTGGTGAGGTACTTCTGTGGTCTTTCCAGTTGTTGCAGGTGTCTTGTAAGGTACATCCCAAATGGGGCATTGTACTCTATGATGGGTCTGATGAGTGATGCGTAGAGGGGCCCGGTGACCTCTCTCAATCTGGCTGCAAACCTTTTTGTGATTAGGTGGGCCACATAGAAGGGTTTTCTAACCACTTTGGTAATGTGATTATCAAAGGAGAGGTTACTATCTACTTGGGTCCCCAGATCCCTTACTACGTCTTCTGTATTTAGGGGGCTACCGCTTATGTGGTAGTTTGTGGGTACTTTTTTTTTTCCAAAGGGAATGTCTTTGCACTTTTTGGCATTTAGCTTGAGGCCATGGTTTTCACACCAGGTATCTGTCTCAGTGAGACCCTTTTGGAGGATGTCTGTGTCAGCCTGAGAGTCAATTATAGCCCCCAGTTTGCAGTAGTCTGCGAACTTCATCAGCCATAGTCCTCCTGTGCTTGCCTGTACCTCTGAGAAGTATATGCTGAACAGGAGAGGTCCTAGGACTGAGCCCTGGGGAATGCCACTTTTAACCGGTTTAGTCAGACCTAGTCACAACTCTTACCATGTAGGTTCTGTCCATGAGCCAGTTGGCAACCCATCTCGTGACGTAGGGGGTTTTGTTCAGGCTGGTGAGCTTGTCTATAATACCTGAGTGGGGAATGGTGTCTAAGGCCTTTGCGAGGTCTAGGTAGGCTGTGTGGACCACCTTTCCCTTGTCTATAGCCTTGGTAACTGTCTCAAAGAAGTCCACCAGGTTTAGGAGGCATGATCTGCTCTTAACAAAGCCGATCTGGTTAGGGTCCAGTGTTGGGAGGTTTCCAATGTCTATGTTAATGAGATCCATGATGATGCGCTCCATAGCTTTGTAGACCAAGCTAGTCAGGCTTATAGGGCGATTAGTTTCCGGGGTCTGTTATGGCTCCACCTTTGTGGAATGGTATAACCATTGCTGTGTGCCACTCTGTGGGCACGTAGCCTGTGGAGAGGCTGAGTTTAAACAGCGTGTTTAGGTGAGGGGTTAGTTTATCTTTGAGCTCGTGTAGGACGCAGCCTGAGACACCATCCGGTCCCATTGATGCTGTGTTTTTGGCTTTGGAGAGAGAGGGCTGTTTAACCGGAGTGTCTGTGATTTCAGGGGCACTACATTCTTCTGGTATCATTATGAGCCCTGTTAGGGGTGAGAGGGGGGTGAAGTTTGTACTGAACCTGTCTGCCAGGATGTTGGCTGTATCGGTCGGTTCAGTGTATTTTGTGCCATTCTGCACCAACTCTGAGCAGATCTGTGAATTGCCATTTAGATTCTTGACATAGCTAAAGAATGCCTTGTGGTTATCTTTCGAGTCCATGGCAATTTTTCTTTCGAAGCTAGCCTTGGACGATTTTGGGAACGTAGTTTCTTGCTGATACTGATCAGGGATGTCTTCCCTTCTTGGGATTTTACTCTTTTCTGTACTAGTTTCCTCCTTCTATTGTATAGCTTGTTTATGGCAGGGGTCCACCAGACTGGTTTCCTTTTCTTGGAGGAGTAAGTCTTGGTTTTGTTTGGGCTAGCACGATCCATGCATTCTTGTAGGTGCCCGTAGAGTGCATTAGTAAAGGATTTTGCAGGTTGGACAGAGTTATCCTTTAGCATGGGGGCTTTGAAACTTCCCACCTCTGTCTTAAGTAACATGAAGTTTGCTTTTGAAAAGTTTTTCACGGTGGTTTCTTTGAATGGGGGTGGTGGTGGAATGTGGATATCCAGAGTGATTAGTTTATGGTCAGATCTAACCAGCGAGGGGTTGACCTCCAGTGTGGAACACTGGTCGCCCATGTTGGTGATGACCGGTCCAATATGTCACCTCTGGTGGGGGTGTTGACCAATTGATCCAAGGCATTTGAGTTTATAAATTCTAGGAAATGTTGGGCAAGGGAGTTTGTACTTGAGTAGTTCTCCCAGTTAATGTTTTGGGTAATTGAAGTCAGCCAATATCAGTGTGTTTGGTAGGACCTTTATGTTTCCAGGACTGCGGAATGGGGGTCTTGGGACATGGTGGGTGATCTGTAGCAAGCTATAATTTGAGTAGTATTTTTGCCTGTGGATGATCTCTGAAGCATCGTGCTGTGCCACTAACCTGGAGGTGTGGGTATCCCTGATGAATATGCATACTCCCCCGCCTTTTGTATTTCGGTCCAGGTTTTGTGGCTGAAATGTATGGTTTGAGTTGTAGCCTTGTAGTGCTGGGGAGCTCTCTGGAGCCTTAAACCAGGTTTCTGTTACTGCACATATATCTATTTTCACCATAGTGAGGAGTGCCTCAAGTGCGTGCATTTTGAGGTTTAGACTTCTAGCACTGAGTAGCATTACCCTCAGTTTTACTTGTGCTATTTATGGCGGTGGGTTTGTGTTTTGAGCCTTGCCTAAAAAGGGCACTATGGGGGTGGCAAGAGCCTTGGCCAGTATTTGAAAGCCTAATAGTGACAGGAGCAAGCTGTCTGTAGCAAAGCAGCGTGGCTTGTCAAGCATGTCATCCCCGGCTGACAGACAGTGGATCCCCTTTGCATGACACCAGAAGGTTAGCCAGTTGTTGAAATTGATCATTTTTCTCTATACCGTGGTGTCATTCTTGGTGAGGGCAGAATGCTACTCAGGATCAGGGTCATACCAGCCTGGGCTACATGATCAGAGAAGCTCCTCCATGTCTCTTTTCATGTAGTCCATGGAGGTACAGCTCAGGTCATTCACACCAACATGGACAATGACAGAGTCATATTTTGTACTTGTTCTGGAGTGACCCAAGTGCTTCTGTTATGTGGCAGATTTTGGCACCCGACAGGCAGCTAACAGTAACCTTCTCATTCAGCCTAGTGAGTGGGACGTCAGTGTGACTATAGAGTCACCAATTACTAGTGTGTTGTGTATGTTGTTTTACCTTAAGGGCTGTGATTGCATGGCACACTGGTTTTGTGAAGTAGTTGTTTCATGGTTTGTGTTGGGAGGTGGAGGTTGCTTGGAAGTCTGCTTTGGTGGTCTCTGTTGTTTTTGCAGATTTTTATTTAGAGCCTCCAAGTATGTTTTCATGTATTTGTTTGTTTTTTGCCGGTGCTGGTTTCATAGGTCTGTGTGAGACTGGTGGTGTGATGCAAGTAATTCCCTTCTCCTCTTGACTGCCTGGTCCAGTCTTGGGTTGAGAGAGCTTAGCCTACAGTTTAGCTGTATAATTGCATCTCTCGCATGTATTAGTGTTTGGTGGCAGGAGGAAAGGGTTGTCTGTGTACATGAGGCAATTGTAACATTGCCTCAAAATGCCCAGATTCACCAGTTGGACCGGAGAGTACACCTGAAACTGCCCTTTGGACATGCCTGGATAGGTACAGTGAACTGTTTACTGATTGGCTGGTAAGGTCGAATAGAGAGCCTTGTCCTTCTCTACAGTATAGGGGAGTCTAGTGCTAAGGTTTATTAGTGCTTGCTATGAGTTTTGAGCAAGTGCCGGGATGAGACGTGAATGGTTTGAGTGCTTAAGTTTGTCCAGTTCAAAGGGAAAAATTAGAGAGTAGACTTTGTGGAGCCAGGAATAGTTATACCCTACCTACCCGGCGTGCAAATGCGGGTTTTATAGCAGGGAAAAGAAAGAGAGAGAAATTAGCCCACAATGGTCAGTAAACTACTAATTTCTGGGCTGAAATCACTCCTCCAGGGACAGATAGGCTGCTCAAAGCTCCCTCTCTAGTGAACAGAGAAACGTCCTTCTATCCAAGTAAGGTATGGGCAAACACAGAAACTTGTACCACAGCTCTGAATTGAGCACTAACCTGAAAACTGGACTATGCTACCTTAGAAAGATGGGAAAACAAGTATATTTTTTTCCACGGTTTTCCTCTTCCACCACCTTATATGTTCTTAACTAGCGGCAGTTACTTAGATATTTAATTGAAAATATAATGTTAGCCATACTAGTAAAGTAAAACATTTTATAAGGATTAAAAATATTTTGAAAAAATCAACGCTTTATAATACATCAAACCTTTCTTCCAAAATTTCAAATATATAACCAATATACAAACATCCAGTTGGTACAAATCCTGTTACATAGTCCTAAGAAGTATATTTTATTGTATTTAAAAAAAAAAATACGAACAAAGTACAAACAGCAGTTGACCAAACCCTTATATTTTATAGCCCTTAAGGTTAACACTTTCAAATGAGACCTTGTCATCGAGACCAGGGTTATTGGTAGCGTTCTTTATAGAAGAGGGGCACCAATTTTATGGCACAATTTGAAAAAAAAGGGAAGGATCCAAGAAATTGGTTGGAGGACCAATGAAGTAGGTATGAAGAAATGTGGGGAATGTAAGCAATGTAGATTTATATAAGATTCCATGAACATTGTTATAAACAATTATTCTAGGGTTATTTCATCAAATGACAGGTACGATTGTAATACTAGGAGTAATATAGATTGCTCTGTGTATATTTTGCCTTGTATGTTACATTGGTAAGATGGAAAAAAATTAAAAACTAGGGTATACCAACATAATTATGCAGTTAAAGTTGGAAATATGACTGATGTCATCTCCAAGCATTCCATGGATTGTGAAAAGTTTATTTTTGAGAAGGCGACCCTGGACCCAAGAGAGGAGATGTGGAAGACTAGGTTAGAGTATCGTGAATTGTATTGACAGCGTTTATTGAACGATACCAGTATTCCTAGTTGTAATGGTAGTGTCACTTGGTAGCATGTTAACTTTAAGGACTGCAAAATTTTAAAGGTTTGGCCAATTGTTATTGTGAAAAGATTGTGCTACGGAGTTTTTATGTCTATTCAATTGTTATTTGTACTTTGTTAGTCTTTTTTTTTTTTTTTTTTTTTTGAAAAAAAAATATGCTTTTTAGGACTTTATATAATAGGCTTTATAGCTAGTGTTTATATATTGGTTATACTTTTGACATTTTGGAAGCGAGGTTTGATGTATTATAAAGATTTTTTATTTTTACAAAATACCTAGGTAACTGCCGCTGGTTAAGAATAGATAAGGTGATGGAAGTGATGTAATGTCAGTTATGAAGAAATTCTGATCAGTTGTAGAAGCAAGCATTCAGTTTTAATTAAACCGGTGCCTCTTTCAGTGTCTGTCTTAGTTTGATTCTGTTGAATATAAAGGGTAATAAGTGGAATAAAGACTGGGTAGTATGCAAGGGGCAGAGGGATGTGGGTCTTATGTAAAATTTTGTATGGAGGGTATAGTTCCTAGAGCAGTTCAAGGGCACAGTGGATGAGAAAACAAGATGCAAGTGTAAAGCGAGTGATGAAGCTAATGTGGTGGGAGTTGGAGGAGATGTGAGCACTGTGGGATAAAATAATACTGAAGGCTGTATTTACTTGTGGGATAAAATAATACTGAAGGCTGTATTCACTAAGGGCCACTAAAAAAGGGAGTATGACCAAGAAAATGGGGAGTATAGTTAATGCTGATGTGTAACTTGATTAAGATTAAAATAGTTAAGAAATTAAAGAAGTAGGCTTTGAGAAGGTGGTAGTTAGTGCCTCAGGTGATGAAGATGAGTACTTAGAGACATTTGGGAAGTGGGATGTGGAGGGGGCTGGGTAAACTAATAATACAGTGTTGAGGTGTTGAATTGAGAAAAGATGTTTGTTGAGAGTCAGGATGAGTAGGAAATGGGTAGAAGAGTCCTTGGGTGGTATGATTTTAAGCCAGGGTAAGCTGGGAAATGTATCTCAAATGATTCATGTGGCAAGGTGGTTAGTATGTTGATCTTTGCATGTTGGGCTTGGTAACTGAGGGTTAGTTAAGCCATGTGAATAGGTGTGTGTCTGTCTGTGTCTGTTTACAATGTTGTAATACAGCAGTAGAACCAGTTCATACGTACCGGAATGACAAGATCTTTATTCAAGACTCAATTGACAGGCCTTTATTCAAGGTTCTGTTTTAACTGTAAAAAGTGATCTTTTAGGCCAGTTAGTTAAACGTAAGGTTTAGAAGTTCAGATTGATGTGGTCCTTCCCTTCTGCCACTGATTCCTCAGGTAGCATGGATGGTCACTGTAGGCTTGGAAGATGTCTGTTTTTATGCTCCCATTCATCCATCTCACTAAAATTCTTCAGATTCTTATTGGGAAATCACCATTTTCAGTTCACAGCCTTCCCCTTTAACAGCCTTCTTGATACAGCTGCTTTCAGAGTGCCTAGCAAACTGTTGCCTTAGGTCAGAGAGCATTCAAATGTCTCCTGGTCTGGATGACTGCATGTTTATCTCAGACACTTCTCAACATCTTGTGTTCTTCTGGGACCTGGTGTTAAGTATTTTAGGATCAGGGATTAGCTATGAATTGAGATCTCTCCACTTAACCTCTTACAGATCCAGTCCATTAAGGGAAACAGTTGTACAGAAAACTCGAGCCTTTTGTGTCTTGGGACAGTAACTTATTTCATTTCGGGAAGAAGGCTATGACTGCAACAAGATGTTAGAGCCAGACTGTGGGCTCTGTGGCCTACTGCTTTACCATGATTCTGCATGCCAGATGGCACTTGAGAAGAATCCAGCAAGCTGTAGGATCTGTGTCGAACATCTCCATAAAAGATGTTAAGCAGTTTTATTTCCCTAAAAATAAAGGATTTCTATTGTATAGTCGGTAATTCAGTCTACTCACCTTCTATTCATTGAAGGTATATTTGCTGCAGTAGTGTTCCTCAAACAGTCTAGCAGTTAATATCAGGGATTAATGCTGTGAGTTGCCAAACAAGGTGATGTAGTCCAGGGTTTGATTTCTGTCGGCCTCCATTTATTTGCTCTTGACACTGAGACATTTTGTAAATTGCAGTAGGCTCCTCAGTGGTCTCCTAGACCACAGGCCTAGTGATTACCTGTGAACCTGTAAGCTGTGGACTTAACAGAAGACCAGCTGTGGGCCAGCCTCCAGTGCTTGCTTTAAATTTTCCCATGACTGTAACTCTTGTTAATTGTCAGACTGACATTCAGTGTAAAATAAGCTATGCTCATGTCAGTCTATTCTCATGTTGCAGTATTCATAACCGTAGGAAAGTGGATGCCTGCAGCACCAGACACCTGGCCAGTATACCCAAGTCTTAGGATAAGGGGTACATGCGACGTTGCATGTCAGAGCCATAAATAGAAGTTGGCTATAAAAGTGATGTCTGCACGTACCCAACCCAGAATTTTTCTGCCACAGTGATCTATGGACCTCTAATCGCCAGCTCCGGGGATCAGTTTGCTCATTTGACTTTGGCTGTCCACTACAGAGAAGTACCCTTCTGGGTTATATTATTTCTTGCTTTCCAGACGTACATGTCAGCTAGGAAGGAAAATTGTGTTTGTGGAAGACAAATTTTACATAAGGACATGCACGATCAGTGTTTGTTTTGTTTAGGGGATGGCCACGACATAAGTCTTGCGACATCTGCCAGTCCTTTGCACCTAAAGCTTTGCATAGCTGCTTGGCTTCTTTAAAGCTGTGCTATGGAGGGTGGGGTAGGTACCTCTGAGGAGCTGCCTTGGAGGAAGGCCAAAAAAGTTAGGCCCAATGCCCATGCTGCACCTCAGGAGTCCAGTGAGACTCTTGAGGCAGATGTTAGCCCAGGGTCCTATCGGACGTCTGTTTCACCGCTGGGACTGGGAACCGTGGTGGAAGGCAGCTCAGCTGAAACCCAGAGTGCATCTGCTGAGGTTGATCAGCTATCAGGCTCTGTTGGCAAACCTATTACCACCTTACCATCCACCCCAGTGTCTGGTCCCAAACAGACTACTCCTACTATTCCTCTTAAGAGAAAACAAAAAGAAAAACACAGAGCTACAGAACCAACACCTGGATGGGAAGCCTTTTCCCAGAACTTGTTCAGAGCATTCCAGGCCCTTCATTCTCAGGTGCCCCAACCAGCCCTACCACTTGTCCAGGCCTTGGAGTTGTCAGAGGAAGAACTCTGTTCTGATGAATCCCTGACTTACTGTTCCTAAATTGAGTTTCCCAAGGACTTTGCTACTCCTGAGGAGGAGGACATCATTAGTCCCGACTCTCTTCGGGAAGAATTTTCCTTTGGGGACACCATTGCACTTATGAGAGAGCATTTTAAATGGCAGGTCTCAGATGTTTGTGAGACTAAACAGAGGTATTTTGAACTCCTGCCGATGGACCAGCCTTCCCCATCTGCAGTTCCTCCTCTGCTTCTAGCTTTTTCATGATGCCTTTCAGGCTGCATCTCAGGTCCCAGAATCTCAGCCCCCAGCTTCTAAATGTCCTGATAGATTTTACAGGCTACCTCAGTATGCACAGTTCTTGATGTTCATCGTTTTACCCTGCTGCAGTCATCACACACGGGTTATCCTGTCGTCAGGCGGTCCCGCAGTCGGCCTGAATTCCAAAGTCTTGGTCCGGCATCTGTTGCTGTCGCTTCTTCCCTGACGTCAGTGCACTAGGGGTATATATGATGCATCCAACGCCATTTTCTTCAGTCTTTCTTGCCGTGTGGTGCCCGAAGCAGAAGCATTTCGCAAGTGCCGGTCGGCCGACTCCTGAGATTTTCAAAGTCGAATTTCAGATCCGAAGTCTTCAATAAAGTTAAGTACCCCTTTGGGGAAACTTTTCTTGCCTCAGACTGATGTCAGAAAAAGTTAACAATTGTATTTCTTGTGGGAAGCAAATATCTCATAAGGATTTTCATTCTTATTGTATACCTTGCCTATACCTAGACCATGACGTCACTGGTTGTCGCTTTTGTGCTAGGTTCAATAAGCGTACTATAAAATGATGCTTTGATTTTGCACGACACTACTTCGGTAGAAAATTTAACTACACAATGCCGTCGGAGCAACCGACTACCGGCGTGCACAAAAAACGCAAGGATAAGGACAGGCAGCCTAGACCCAAGCCAGACTCTGAGGCCTTGGCTGGGCCGGTCTCCGGTTCACTGGGTTTCAGTTTGGCTCCTACGCAGCCCCTGACTACCGCAGAATTGGAACCCGAGACCGCTTCGGATCCTTTGGCGGAGAGTGCTAGGCCGATGCAGCCATTTTCTTTAGGCCCTACCGACGACATTGCAGAAAGATGTCGGTGCTGCAGAAACACCTTCGGTTTCTGAAGGTGTCTTCAGACCGACGACGCTCACTATACAAATGTATCCTAAGCTTAAGTTCAAGGCCCCATGCCTAAGAAACAGATGCTTAAAATGGCTGAAGATTTGATCTCTCTAATCAGGGGTTCCCAACCCCCCCCCCCCCCAACAAAAGGCCTAGACGAGGAAGATTATGCCTCCTCTGATCGAGTGTCTATTTCCTCAGGCTCCTCTGAGGAACAAGATTACTCCTTTCCCCCTTATGAAGATTCTGATGGTGGGGATTCCATTCCCTCAGCTTCTCCCCCTGAAGACTACTCCTTTGGGGAAACTTAACACACTATGAGGGAACATTTTCACTGGGAAGGTCAGGACTACTCTGACTGAAAGGAAAGGCTCGGAGAGTTTCTTTTACTCCCGCAGCACAGACATCTTGCTATCCCCCCAGTTTTAGACATTGTGGATGATGTTTACTTAGAATCTTGTTTAAATCCAGATTCTCTGCCTCCTGCTCCAGCCAAACCAGACAGATTAAAGTGCCTGACTCCCACAAATTCCTTTATAAAAGCCCTGTTGCTGACCCAGAGACCATCTCCCAGGGTCCCAAAGGGGGCTAAGGCTTCTATGGCAAAAAATCCCGTACCCTCTGAAAGGGACTCCAGAGCAGTGGGGGAAAAAGTTTACACCTCAGCCACTCTAGCTATGAGAGCACTAAATTGTCAATTTCACATGCTAAAATACCAGCAATTTCTAATGTCTCAAATAAGACAAAAAATGAGCACACTCCCTCAACAGTCTGAATTGAAAGAAATGCACGATCTGTTGCATGCAGCTGAACAGGTGGGCAAACATACGTACAATGTGGATTTCATTCTTTGGAAGCTTCCTGCAGAGCAGCTTGTTACTGGGTCTGTTATACGTAGGCATGCTTGGTTAAAGGAACAAACTCTGCCTGATCATGTTAAAGCAAAGCTTCTAGATGCTCCCTTACAGCAGGATATCCTGTTTGGAGTTAAAGCAGAAGAAGTCTTAAAGAAAATGGAGGATAAGGTAAAATCTATGCAGACGGTCAAAGATTTTTTACAGGTTCAGCCCCCTCGCTTCAGCAGAAATTGGCCAACAAAAAATTGGTCCTTTCCAGCTACTGACAGACCACAGAGGGGTAAATACAGACGCCCAAGAGGCAGAGGTCAACCACAAACCCACTACAAACCTCGCCAATGGGGCACTGCAACACAGAAGGGAGGAGAAGACAGGCCCCAAACTACTAGAAGGCAAACACAATGACTTAAACCTCATATGGCCAAGCAAGACTCTCTTGGCAGCTCTCTTGGGAGGAAAATTAGCACTTTTTTCAGACAACTGGCGCATAGTCACAAAGGACAAATGGGTCCTAGACATAATTTCACAAGGATACAGATTCCATTTCCACACCTTGCCAATGAAAAGAGGAATGCCAAACCTGCCACAAAATTAATGGGCAGAGGCACAAAAACAAATTACAGCTCTCATGGACATGAGAGCCATTCAACTGGTACCTACACGGGAGCAAGGCCAAGGATTTTACTCAAGACTCTTTCTAGTCCCCAGAAAGGACAATGCCTGGAGACCAATTCTAGACCTTTCAATTCTAAACACCTTCTTACAAGAACCCAAATTCAAGATGCTAACACGACAGCAGCTTCTTCCCATGTTGGGCAAGAAAACATGGCTAGTAACGTTGGAACTGAAGGAGGCATACCTGCATGTCCCTAAACTGCAGAAGATACCTCCGTTTCATTGCAGGTTCAACCCATTACTAATTCTCTGCACTGCCCTTTGGCTTATCCACTGCGCCCAGGGTTTTCACAAAATGCCTGGCACCAGTAATTGCATACTGCAGACAGAGGAATTCAAATATACCCATACCTGGACGACTGCCTCATCCAAGCAGAAAGCAAGGACATCCTCTTACAACATCTGGCTTTTGTAAAACTTCTAAGTTGCCTAGGGTACACAGTAGACGAAAAGAAATCAAAACTAGTACCCTCACAAAATATGACATTCCTGGGTGCCAGCTTGAATACAACGGCCCAGAAGGCTTATCTGACGCCAGACAAACAACTACAACTGACTCAATATTTCAAAACAATGGCAACAAAGACCCAACTCCCTGCAAGAAAAATTCTGCAGGCCTTGGGCTTCATGGCATCTTGCATACTACTAATACCATTTGCAAAGCTGCATATGAGGAAATTACAGTGGTACCTAAAAAGCGTATGGTCTCAACACAGCCACAGCTTGGACCCAATATCTCTTTCCCTGCCTTCAACAAGAGTTTCTGTGGTGGTCACAGGCATGTCACCTCAACAAGGGTCAGCCTTTCACCTTGCCCCCAGCCAGGCAAACTATGACAACAGATGCATCGGACTATGCCTGGGGGGCACACATGGCAGGACAGTGCGTTCAAGGCATATGGGCTGCAGATCAAAGGAATCTGCACATCAATCAAAAAGAGATGCTAGCTGTACAGAATGCCCTGACAGCCTTCAAGAACCTCTTACATCCAGGACAGCTTACAGTAAGGACGGACAACACCACAGTAATGTGGTACATAAACAAACAAGGGGGTACACACTCCTACCCTCTATGCAGGCAAGCAATGACCTTGTGGAACACAGCACTGGCTTACCAAGTTCAGCTACAAGCTCAATTCCTGACAGGAAAAAAGAACACATTGGCAGACGAACTCAGCAGAAACATCATGGATCCCCACGAGTGGAAACTGGATCCACAAGTATTTGCAATGATAACTCAAAAATTGGGCAACCCAGACATAGACCTGTTTGCCAGCCTCCAAAACTATCAGCTAACAAAATGTTGTACAAGGACACTTCACCATCAAGCTTGGAAAGTGGACGCACTCTCATTCAGTTGGAAAAACCTGACAGTATATGCCTTCCCTCCATTACCCCTTCTCTCAAAGGTGCTTCTGAAAGTCAGAAAGGAGAGACCCAGAAATGATACTCATAGCCCCAGACTGGCCACGCCAGCACTGGTACCCACTATTAAGGAATATGGCCCAGGGCCCACCTTGGATTTTACCACAAATTGCTCATTTGCTCACACAGCAAGACAATCCGATTCTACACAGCCAGCTCATAACCTTAAATTTGGCTGCATGGCAAATCACCTAAGCAACCAGCCAGCTCCTCTTCCTCAAGCAGTTATGGATGTTATTCTGGAAGCTAGGAGGCCCAGCACCAGGAAGGCCTACTCGGACAAATGGAAAAGGTTTTGCGCCTGGAACCAAGCTAAAGGCCAAAATACCCTTCAGCCTCACATGCCTCAGATTCTACAGTATTTAACTGAGATATTGCACAAAGGACTTTCTTTTTCATCTATTAAAATCCACGCCTCAGCTATTTCAGCCCACTACAACACTGATCTACCCTTATTTTCACATCCACTTCTAAGGCAGTTCCTCAGAGGGGCAAAAAACATTAGGCCCCCCAGGAGAGCACCTACACCAACCTGGGACCTCAACTTTATTCTGGAAAAACGTACGTTACCTCCTTTTGAACCAGCTTTCTCTGCTGATCTAAAGTTTATATCATGGAAGTCTGCCCTGCTGCTAGCAATAACTTCAGCCAAAAGAGTCTCAGAGCTTCAGGCACTAATAGCAGTAGAACCTTTCCTCATTTTTCATCAAGACAGAGTTTCTCTACGAACTAATCCTTCCTTCATGCCTAAGGTGGTATCCAGTGTGGCTCTAAATCAAACCATCCACTTACCCACCTTCTTTCCAAATCCACAGAACAAAGGAGAAAGACTCCTGCATTCCTTGGACATTCACAGGCAACTTCGTTACTACTTGGATAAAACTAAGGTTTTCAGAAAATCTGACCAGCTCTTTGTATCCTATGCTGCAGCTTCACAAGGGAAGGCTATATCAAAACAGACAGTTTCCAAATGGATAGGACATTGCATTCGTTTTTGCTATACCCATCATGGAAAACCAGTTCCTGCTACCATAAGGCCTCGCTCTACCAGGGCAGCAGCTACATCTACAGCCTTCCTCAGGGGGGGTGCCAACCAAGGATATTTTGGAAGTTGCAACTTGGAGTTCAGTACACACCTTCACCAAACACTACCACTTACCACTTTACTCTAAGACTAGAGCTGGCTTCGCCACTGCAGTTCTGCAGGGCTTGTAGCCTCCTCTAACCCTCTTTGACTCCTCCTCCCATCCTTAGCTTTGGGATTCTACCCAAGTGTGATGACTGCAGCAGGGTAACACGATGAACATAGTACAGTTTTGTACCTACCATAAATGTAGATGTTCGAGTGTACACCCTGCTGCAGTCCAGGTTACCCTCCCTCCATCCCCTCTGACCTAACTAACTAAATCTTTACAATACTTTTGTGATGTATTTGCTTATAACTGGAGGGATGTTGTTTGTGCAAAATTTTTTAGATTGGTACTAATTGCCACCTTTTTGGGGGCACCTGACATCTGGGGCAAGAAAAACTGAAGAAAATGGTGTTGGATGCATCATATATACACCTGGCGCACTGACGTCAGGGAAGAAGCGACAGCAACCGACGCCAGACCAAGACTTTGGAATTCAGGCAGACTGCGGGACTGCCTGATGACAGGATAACCCAATTGTGATGACTGCAGCAATGTACACTCTAACATCTACATTTATCGTAGGTACAAAACCGTACTTTCAAGAACCTCCCTTCAGACCCAGCAGTCCTTCCTCTAGACAGCTGCCTTCCACTTCTCTATTCCCTACAGATAAGGATAGCAAATTCATGGATAGACAAGATAAGAAAATGTATACTTCCTCCACACCAGCTATTAGAGCTGTTAATTATCAAACCCACATGGCTAGGTTTATTCTAGATAGCCTGTCCAAGGCCTCTGCATTAATGCCAGATGTGCCAGATTTTCCTGCTAAGTCTCAGCTTTCTCTTACCGCTTCTCAGGTAGCCAGTCAATCTGTCAAGTGCAGACATTCTTTGTGTTTCACTGTTGCAGTTATTACATTTGGGTTATCTGCTTGCAGTAGCCCTCAGTTGGCCTGATTAACAAAGTCTTGGGTCCTGCGTTGGATGCTGTCCCTTCTTCCATGACGTCAGGTCATCAGGGTTATAAAACATGCAGCCAGTGCCATTACATCAGTCTTTCTTGCCATGCGGTGCCCGAAGCAGAAGCAGTTCGCAAGTGCTTGTCGGCCGACTCCTGAAATTGAACCGAAGTCTTCAACTAAAGCCAAGTACCCCGTTGGGGAAACTTTTTCTTGCTCTTTATCGATGTCAGTAAAAGTTAATAATTGCATTTCTAGTGGAAAGCAAATACCTCACAAAGATTTTTCATTCATACTGTATTCCTTGCCTGGGCCCTGACCACGACGTACCTTGCTGTCGGTTTTGTGCTTTAATCAATGCACTATCCATCGTCAGTATATTTTCGCCTCTAAATATTTCAGTTCTTGGTATAATTATCCAGAAATGTCGGTTAGCCATCCGACTACCGGGATTCCGAAAAAACGCAAAGATAAAGATAGAGACAGGCAGCCTAGGTACAAAGCTGCCAATGACGCTTCTCCTAAGCTAGTCGCCAGTTCGCCGGTACTCAGTGAGGTGCTTTCGCAGCCCGTTACCTGCTACTTCTGATTCGCAGTCCTCTACTGAGGCCCATTTGGAGTCTGGTATGCCGTGAGATGCTTCAACTGTGGAACCTGCGGATGTCTCTACCTTGGCTGGATCTGGAGCCGCTGTGCAGGCACCGGCTTCTGGGGGTATATTCAGGCCTATGGACTTGCATATTAAACCGCACCTCCTCCTTCATTTTGGCCTAAATCTCGAACCATACCTAAGAAACTGATGCCCAGGCCACATGCTCAGGCCTCTATGCCTAAAAAAAAAAAAAACAAATAAGAATGGCTGAAGATATTATAACTTTAATCAGTGGAAGCCAACCTCCCCCTTCTAAGAGACCTAGGACTGCAGTTGTTTATGAATCTTCTGACCAGGATTCCAATTTTTCTGATTCTTCTGATGATCTGGATTTGCCCTTATCTACTTATGAGGATTCTGATGCAGAGGACTCTTTTCCCTCTGCTTCCCCTCCAGAGGATTTTTCTTTTGGTGAAACCTTACATACTCTAAGCGAGCATTTCCTCTGGGAAAGCCAGGATTTTTCTGATTCAAAAAAGTGGCTTAGGGATTTCTTACTCCTGCCTCAGCTTAGGCCTTTAGCTGTACCTCCTGTACTAGACATTGTTGATGATGCCTTTTCAGAATCTTGTTTGGCCCCTGATTCTTTGCCTCCTGCTCCCAGAAAACCTGACTGATATTACAGGGTTCCTGATTCACACAAGTTTCTTTTTAAAAATCCTGTTGCGGATCCAGAGACCATTTCACAGGGACCCAAGGGCATTAAGGCTTCTACTGCTAAAAATCCTAACCCTTCAGATAGACTCCAGGGTGCTGGATAGATGGGGTAAGAAGGTTTACACTTCTGCAACTCTGGCCATTAGGGCTTTAAACTGCCACTTTCATATGTTAAAGTATCAACAACATGTTATTGGGTTGCTTAAACAGAAAATGATGTTGGTTCTTGACTGTGCTGAAAATAAAGAATTACAGGATTTAATGCATTCTGCTGAACAAGTTGGTAAACATACTTTGCAATGTGGATTTGATTCATTAGAGGCCTCTTGCAGGGTTGCTGTTACTGGGTCTGTGCTCAGAAGGCGTGCTTGGCTTAAGGAGCAGTCTTTGCCTGATCATGTTAAAGCTAAACTGTTGGATGCTCCCTTAAATCAGGACCGCCTGTTTGGCAACCAAGCTGAGGAAGTTCTTAAAAAGATGGAAGATAAAGCTAAATCTATGCAAACTGTTAAAGATTTCTTGCAAGTTCAGCTTCCTAGATTTAGTAGGCATTGGCGCTCTAAGAATTAGTCCTTTCCAGCCCCTTCCAGGTCTTCTCAAGCCAAACCCAGACACAGCAGACACCCCAGATTTCAGTCCCAGGGGACATGCAAGACTAAGCAGTGGGGGATGTCCGCACCCAAATCTGGGAGTAGTAAGACTACTCCCTATGGAAAACTGTCTCAATGACTTGTTTTTAAAACTTCCAAGCACTTCCCAACTGGATGCTCCTTTAGGAGGAAAGATTGGTCTGCAGGCCAAAAACTGGGAACTCATTACCCAGGACAAATGGGTTTTAAATAGTGTCACAAGAATCAGATTTCACTTCCACATGATACCAACACCAAGCGGGTGGCCAGATCTACCCCCAAATCAGTGGGCAGAGGCCCAAAATCAAGTTCTCTCTCTTAAGCATGGGGGCTGTTCACTTGGTACCAGAATAGGAAAAGGGACAAGGTTTCTATTCAAGACTTTTCCTGGTACCCAGAAAAGACAATACATGGCGTCCTATCCTGGACCTTTCTACTTTAAACACCTTTCTGGTGATTCCAAAATTCAAAATGCCGATTCTTCACCAGCTGCTTCCTACGCTAGGCAAAGATGCATGGTTGGCAACACTAGACTTAAAAGAAGCATACCTGCACATCCCTATCAGGGAGTCTTGCAGAAGATACCTACGCTTCAAAGCAGGCTACATGCACTATCAGTTCTCTGCACTGCCGTTTAGCTTATCTACTGCACCCAGGGTATTCACAAAGTGCCTAGCTCCAGTCCTTGCTTTTTGCAGGCAAAGAAATATTCAGATATACCCATATCTGGACGATTGTCTAATTCAAGCAGAAAGCCAGGACATACTTTTGAATCATCTGGCCTTTGTTCAAAAGGTGCTGACTTGTATGGGGTACACCATAAATGAAAAGAAATCACACCTGTTACCCTGTCAACAAATTATATTCCTGGGAGCAAGCTTGAATACAACTTCCCAGATGACTGTCCTCATGCCAGAGAAACGGATTCATTTGACAACCTACTTCAAACAAGTGGCCACAAAAACCCAGCTATCTGCAAGGAAATACTGCAAGTCTTGGGGTTCATGGCCTCCTGCATTCTTCTAATTCAATATGCAAGGCTGCATATGAGAAACTAGAATGGTATCTCAAAAGACTATGGTCTCAACATTCACAGGATGTAGAAGCAATGATTCCTGTCATACCTTGCCTACGCCTAGAGTTCCTTTGGTGGACAGAGGCCTGCCACCAAAACGGGATTACCATTCACACTACCCCCTGCCTCCCAAACCTTAACAGACGCATCAGACTATCCATGGGGGGCTCACCTGGCAGGGAAGTGCATTTAGGGCAAATGGAACCCAAGTCAAATGCACCCGCACATAAATCAAAAGGAAATGTTAGCTGTACAGAATGCTCTGACTGCCTTCAGGAACCACATTCTTTCAGGACAACTAATGGTAAAGACGGACAACACCACTGTCATGTGGTACATAAACAAGCAGGGGGGTACACATTCTTACCCCCTGTGCAGACTAGCCATGGCATTGTGGAACACAGCCTTGAGCTACCAAGTGAATCTACAAGCTCAATTCCTGCCAGGAAAACTAAATACAATGGCAGACAGACTAAGCAGAAACCTCATGGACCCACACTAGTGGAAACTGGAACCAAGGATTTTCAACATGTTGACAAGCAAGTGGAGCAGCCTAGATATAGACCTGTTTGCCCCCCCCCCCCGAACCATCAATTGAACAAATTTTGCACAAGATTCCCCACAAGCTAGCTTGGAAAGTGGATGCTCTGTCCTTCAGCTGGAAAAAAACATCAGATCTGGAGTAGGGACTTCATTTGTCAGCAACCTGTGGGTCTTGGATCCGATATCGGATCCGAGCCGGCAACTTGTAGCATAGCTATGGATCCGAGCTCCTAGCTCCTCCCCTCACCCATAATCCCCTGCCAACCTCCTATGACCTCAGATCTAGTTTGCCGCGCTTGAGTGTGTAGCTAGATTTTAGAGATCCTAGCGTTTTCGTAACAGATAAGTGAATTTCTTCATATTTTTTATCAAACTTTGTATTTGTAATTTGTGTGAGTGGTTAGGTTCCTATCTAGTTTAATTTTTTTTTGGTTTTCACCCTCTCCTCGCTGGTCGTTAGTGTGTCTTTGTGTGTTTGTGTTTGGGGCCTGGTGTGCTTGTGTAGTGTACTTTAGTTTTGGGTATGGCAGAGGCCCCAAAACCTATTTTTTGTAAATGCACCGAGTGTGGCCATAAGCTATCTCCGGCTGATGGCCACACTCGGTGTGTTCGGTGCCTTGGGGTTGAACACCTCTCTTCAGGATGTACCATTTGTGCAGCGTTCAACCCCATGGCACTGAAAGAGTGGAGGTCGAAGCTTGTCCTGGTGGGTCTTTTGCCTCCGGATTCGGCTTCGGCCTCGGCCTCCGCTCCTCCCGTGGCACCTCCTCGGCCTGTGGTGGTAGCCACTCCTGCCCCCCTTCCCCCGGCCGGGATTCAAACTCCCACTAAAGCGCCGGAGGACAGGGAGGCCAGGAGGGAGAAACTGAGGGAGAAGCACCACAAGCGGCTGGCCGAGGCCTCCGCTTCGGCCTCCCCCCCCCCCGGCTAAGCGGGCTTCTCCCTCCACGGCTTCCAGGTCTCCTCCTCCTCGGCTCCAGTCTCCTTGCTTCTCCCCGGGACCCGAGGAGGAGGAGACCCGATCTCTGTCGAGGTCATCAAGGCGGCACTCCAGGCCTGCCTCGGTGGCCTCTTCGAGATCTACATACAGCCTGTCAGATGCAGACTTGGACTGGATGATGCGAAGGTTCATCCAGGCCCAGCTGCAGATGGGAGTGCTCTTGCCTCCCCTCCCCCTTCGGGGTGCTCAACCTTTCTTTGCTCGATTGCTCCTTCTCCGACCCGCTTTCCGGGTTGGGCGTTGAGCCGGCAGCTGGAGCGGGGTGGGTCGGAGCAGACAGTACTGGGTACTTCGGATCTGACCCTGCCCTCGAGTTTGTCAGTTCCATCGTCAGATCCGACCTCTCGGAGCTGTGGGCTGAGCTTCGGATCTGAGGGTTTCAGTGTGCCTTTGGCTCCATCCAGGTCGGAGCACACTGGTCCCTCGGATCCGACTGTCTCGGCGCCGGTTCCGATCCCTTCATCGGATCCGAGTGGGAGTCTACTTTCGGAGCCCCGGGAGAGCGGCTCCCCCTCGGCCTTCGATGCAGTGGAGAGGGCTCTGTCGAGAGCATCCAGACCTCCGGCCCTTGCCTCGGCTCCACCCTGCACTCCCTCTCTGCTGGGTCAGGCTTCCATCACCCGGCCACAGGGACAGCCTGCTTCGATGTCCCAGGTTGTTCTATTGGCACAAGATATTGCTGGCGAGACTTCCTCGGACAGCCCCCCCCCCCTCCCAAGGAAGTGCCTCGCAAGCACAAGTGTAAGAGGAGGCACGTGGACTCCCCCGAGTCCTTAACAGAGGACACTGACTTGGATGAAGGGGAAGGCTCCCCAAGGTCACCCCCGGAGGATATCTCCTTTGGAGACATCATGGAAATGCTTAGGATCAGAGGTGGGTGGTCTGCCCCCTAGGCTTCCTCTGACGAGTCAGTGTTCCTGGAGGCATTCGAAGCAGGCCCGTCTACCTCTTGGGTGTCCCCTCCGGCCGACCCCTTGGTGGACCTTATTACCACCAGGGAGTGGAAGGAGCCGGACACTGTGGAGCCGGTCCCTAAATGCCCGGACAGGCTACTGAGCCCCCCTGCAGACCGTTCCCACTGGAGCAAGGGTCCCCCCATAGATGCCATGTTGATGGCGGCAGCCATGAAGAGGGAACTAGCTCAGGAAAGCCCCTCGGTCCATCCACCGAGCAAGGGGTCCCGCTCGATGGATCGCCTTGGGAAGTGGGTTTTTAGTTCAGCGACCTTCTCGGTAAGGTCTCTGAACTATATGACACATGTCATCAGGATGCAGCGGGATTTTATCAAAGAATACGCTGCTTCCCCCCCTGAGTCCATGTCGGCGGAGGACAAGCAGTTGTACTCCACTCAAATGGCCACTCTAAGGTCTATCTCCAATACCTCTATGCGGCTTTTGTCCCACGCTACTGAGGGAGCCGCTAGAGCTAGCGGAGCGGGCCTAGTCATGTGACGTCAGGCCTGGCTCCGGCATTGTGACTTCACGGAGCCCGTTAAGGCGTCCTTTGCGAACGCCCCTTTTGATGGTTCTGCCTTGTTTGGCAAGACCGTTCGCGAAACACTGGTCCAGAGCGAGAAGGACGGGAAGACGTCTGCCATCGGAGTCCGCTTCTCTGCTCCCCAGAGGTCCTTCTCGAAGAACCAAAAGGGACAGAAGATGTGGTTCCGGAAATCGCAACATTCCCAACCTGCTCCGGACAACCAGTCCTTTCGTGGCAGAGGACAGGGAGGACGCTGCCCTAGGGGCAGAGGGGCCCCGAAGAACTTTGGGTGCAGAGAACCCTTCTCTGACCAGCCCACGCAGCAGCCCTGAAGGGTTGCCCGACTGCTCTGCTCTGGAGGCAGTCGGGGGGGTGTTTCTCTAGGCATCTGGTGGCATGGGAGTCCATCACATCAGACCGCTGGGTGCTTCGTATCATATCCAGAGGCTACAAAATTCCAATGCATCATGTCCCCAAACTCAGGAGCCTCCCCGATGTTCCACCCGATCAGAGGGAGGCTGCAGCCGCAGAAATCCAGCAGCTGTTGGAAAAAAGAGCCATCCAACACGTCCCCCAAGACCAGCTCGGATTAGGGTTCTACTCCAGGTTCTTTCTGGTGCCAAAAAAGACTGGGGACTTGAGACCAATTCTAGATCTTTCCCTCTTGAACCTGTCGGTAACCAAGGAAAAATTCCGAATGGTCACTCTTCAATCCATTCTCCCTCTCTTACGGGAGAGTGATTGGATGTGCTCTATAGACCTCAAGGATGCGTACTACCACATTCTAATGGACAGACGATCCAGGAGGTTTCTCCGCTTCCGGCTGGGAGCCAGTCATTATCAGTTCAGGGTCCTTCCCTTTGGCCTCACCACAGCCCCCAGGGTGTTCACCAAAGTTTTAGCAGTGATAGCGGCCCACCTGAGATTCCAAGGGATGCAGGTCTTTCCGTACCTGGACGACTGGCTTCTAACCACCCCAACAAGGCATCTACTCTGCTCAGCCAGAGATTACTTTCTCCGCCTAGCCCCCCAGTTAGGCATCACAATCAATGCGGACAAATCTTCCCTTGCTCCGACACAAGTAATAGAGTTTATAGGGGCCAGATTAGATACCAGGGATCTACGAGTCTTCCTGACTTCGGAACGACTACAGAATCTGAGATTTCTTGTGCTGGCCATCCTACAATCAGAAGCTCCACCGGTGGAATTGGTCCTGAGGGCGCTGGGCTCCATGGCGGCTGCAATAATGCTTCTTCCATGTGTTCGCCTAAATATGAGGGTACTGCAGTGGACCCTTCAAGTGCAATGGTCCTTCCAATCTCTTCCTCTCTGCCACCCTATCTCTATCAGCAAGGTTTGCAGGAGGGCCCTGTTATGGTGGCTCCAATCCCTGGACCTCCATATAGGCCGGCCCTTCTGCACTCCTCCCCCTCTCGCCACGGTGACCACAGACGCCTCTCGCCTCGGGTGGGGGGGGGGGGCATTACACGGGCAGGACAGTCCAAGGCACATGGAACGAGACCTCCTTGCATATCAACGTTCTGGAGATGAGAGCGGTGCTGTTGGCATTGCGGGCACTTCAGAATCTCCTCCCCGTAGGAACGATTGCAATTCAGTCAGACAACATGTCTGTTGTTTGGTACATCAACAAACAGGGGGGAACCAGATCCTACCCCTTATGCCGAGAAGCCATGAGAGTGTGGGAATGGGCGATTTCCACCAACCGCTTTCTGATCGCAACGCACATTCCGGGGCGGGCCAACATTCTGGCGGACAAACTCAGCCGCACCATTCTGTCCCCTTATTTGCCTCTCCCTTGAATACGAAATGCGACAGCTTCTTCGCTCTGATTCCCCCACCAGGGGAAGCCCCGAGAGACGCTCTGGTGCATGCTTGGCCGCCCGGTCTACTCTATGCCTACCCTCCTTTACCCCTGATGCTAAAGCTCTTACAGAAAGCCTCGCGGTTGGGGAGCAGAATGATCCTCATTGCCCCATTCTGGCCTCGGCAAACTTGGTTCCCTTACCTGTGGTCTCATCTAGTGAATCCTCCTTGGATTCTGGATCCCACTCCGGATCTAATCTCCCATCCATCGGAATTACAGACCCCGAATCTGGTCAACCTGAAGCTGACAGCTTGGATGCTCCAGTTCCACTCTTAGTCAGGACTCCCGGCATCTCTTCACCAGTCAAAGCCATCCTGGTGGCAGCACATAAGCCTTCCACCAGAAAAATATACCGCAGTAAATGGAGACACTTTTCCATCTGGGCGGAACATCATAATCTGGATCCCTTCACTGCCTCTCTACCGTCCGCACTGGATTTTCTAACCGGACTCTTTCAGCAAGGAGCTAGCTGTTCAACAGTCAAGGTACAGTTGGCAGCCATCTCCCATTACCATGTGGGACATGAGACGGATCCTTTTGTCTGCTAAATTGTGCAAAACATTTCTCAAGGGCACCTTTCTACTCAGGCCCCCTATCAAAGAAGCCGTACCCCCTTGGGATCTGTCTCTAGTCCTTCAAGTCTTGACAGCTTCTCTCTTTGAACCAGCCGCATCGGTCGATCTCAAATATTTGTCCTGGAAAACAGCTTTCCTGGTAGCCATCACTTCAGCCAAGAGAGTTTCGGAACTCCAAGCCCTTTCCGTAAAGCCTCCTTACTTGGTCTTCCATCTGGACAGAGTGTACCTCAGGACCAATCCCTCCTTTCTTCCCAAGGTGGCATCGGAAATAAATATCAATCAGTCCAACTTACCGGTTTTCTTCCCTAAGTATCAAAATAAAGGAGAGTACAAGCTGCATTCATTAGATGTACACAGGCAGCTACGTTTCTATATTCATAGGACAGCTGGTCACAGACAATCTGATCAGCTGTTTGTCTCCTTTGCTAAATTCAGTTTAGGTAAAGCCGTTTCAAAGGTCACCTTGTCACGTTGGATTTCTCAATGTATTCTTCTGGCCTACCAAGCTTCCGGGAGGCCCGCACCTGAGGGAGTCCGTGCGCATTTCACTCGCTCCATCTCTACTTCTGCTGCCTTTAAATCTAGAGTGCCATTGGATGATATTTGTTCGGCAGCTACTTGGGCCTCATCTCATACTTTTATTAACCACTACAAACTGGACGCAATTTCTAGAGGGAGAGCATCCTTTGGCTCCGCAGTGCTCCGGAACATCCTTCCATGATGGCCGCCCAAGATTCAGGTAGCTGGGGACTCTGTCCCACAGGTTGCTGACAAATGAAGTCCCTACTCCAGGTTAAGAAGTTATGTACTCACCATAATGTTCCATCTGAGTAGGTGGCTTCATTTGTCTGCAACCATCCCCACCTCCTTCCCCCTGGCCTTCAGAACTTGGTCCTGTTATATTGTTCTATCTATTATGCTTGTTGGAACACCTTTTCAGGTATCCATAGAGGGGCAAACTTGATCTGAGGTCATAGGAGGTTGGCAGGGGATTATGGGTGAGGGGAGGAGCTAGGAGCTTGGATCCATAGCTATGCTACAAGTTGCCGGCTCGGATCCGATATTGGATCCAAGACCCACAGGTTGCAGACAAATGAAGCCACCTACTGAGATGGAATGTTATGGTGAGTACATAACTTCTTATTTATGCCTTTCCTCCTCTGCCTCTGCTCTCCAAGGTACTACTAAAGATCATGTAACAGCTGAACACAAAAGGCTGTAGACAGCAAATGCCACTGCACCAGAAGAACGATGAAACTGTATCGTAAAAACCACTTTAATGGATAATAGAAAAGAAAAAAACACACAGATAAAACTAAAGCGCTTTTCATTCCACTTAGTTGTGGGACTTTTTCAGACAAAGGACCGTAAACGACTACAGACATATATCCTGGTGGGGTTGTGCCACAATTACAAACACCACAGCTGAACTTAATACTAATTAAGTGTTAAGTAGTTTAAACTATTAAAGAAACTGTGTTTGATGTGAAACATTGAATATCATGCTTATCTGACAACAACTGAACAAGTCGGAGACATTTAAATGTTATAAATTGTAAAATATTAAGAACTTTTTTATAAAAACTTTTTAAAATCTTTTTTAAAACGTGTATATACTTAACAATATTGGGTCCTTAGTAATGAGATACGAATCCAATAAATACATACGAAATATATAATATAAAAAATACAGGTATTTACCATAAGCAAAATCCTGTTGTCAAACATTAGCTTGCTATAGAAAAACTCATGAATCTAGCATGTATACCATGTAAAATAGGGAAAGGGAAAAAAAGGAGCAAAAAACACAATTCGAATGCCACAATTAATTTAAACAAATAGTTTGACCCATTAAAGAACTTTATTGCCGTGAAGGTAGTCTAACCTGGTACTAGTCTAATGTGAACCAAAACCGTGAATGGAATAAATATTAAAACAATTTAAGAATATTGCAAACTATGATATGTGCCTTATATACATTGAGGGCGATAAGTCTATAGTAGCAGAACTAGCTGATCCAAGAAATACATCTGAACCATGTATATAAACAATGTGTAAAGACCATATAGAGCAAGCAAAAACAGTGTGTCTGAATACATAAGACTCATAGATCTGGTATGCATCGTGTGTATGAAAAGGGGGGGGGGGGGTTTGAATAAAATATATATATAGAAATATCACCAATAACTTCATAGAAAACCAGGTTCCCTATTTTACATGGTATACATGCTAGATTCATGAGTTTTTCTATAGCAAGCTATAGCTTGACAACAGGATTTTGCTTATGGTAAATACCTGTATTTTTATATTATATATTTCGTATGTATTTATTGGATTCGTATCTCATTACTAAGGACCCAATATTGTTAAGTATATACATGTTTTAAAAAAGATTTTAAAAAGTTTTTTTTAAAAAGTTCTTAATATTTTACAATTTATAACATTTAAATGTCTCCGACTTGTTCAGTTGTTGTCAGATAAGCATGATATTCAATGTTTCACAGTAAACACAGTTTCTTTAATAGTTTAAACTACTTAACACTTAATTAGTATTAAGTTCAGCTGTGGTGTTTGTAATTGTGGCACCACCCCACCAGGATATATATCTGTAGTTGTTGCATGGTTCTTTGTCTGAAGTCCCACAACTAAGTGGGACGAAAAGCGCTTTACTTTTATCTATGTTTTTTTCATTTCTGTTATCCATTAAAGTGTTTTTTATGATACAGTTTCATTGTTCTTCTGGTGCAGTGGCATTTGCGGTCTACAGCCTTTTGTGTTCAGCTGTTACATTGTTTGTTGGTGTTTGGTACTATTAAAGGTCAAACAGGACAAGCCAGGGATGATTTTAATTGCACCAGACTGGCTACGCCAACACTGGTACCCCCTCTTTCGCAGTGTCTCACGCTTGGCCCCATGGCACCTGCCTCAGACTCCTTCCTTGTTGTCTCAGCAAGAGAACCAGATTCTGCACCATCAGCTGCAAACCCTGAACCTAGTAGCCTGGCTAATTACCTAATCTCTCCTTTACCATCCCTCAGTAAATCAGTGATGGATATCATTTTAGAGGCAAGGAGGCCTAGTACTAGAAATTCTTATGCTGCAAAATGGAAAAGATTTTGTGCCTGGAATCAATCTCAAGGGATGAGCGCAGCAGTGCCCAATTCTACAATACTTGACTGAGATGCTTCATAAGGGCTTGTCCTTTTCTTCCATCAAAATTCATGCCTCAGCCATTTCAGCTCATTACAGCACAGAGCCTCCCCTCTTCTCTCACCCATTGCTCAAGCAGTTCCTCAGAGGGGCCAAAACTTTAAGGCCACCCAGGAGAGCTCCAACTCCAGCCTGGGACCTTAACTTTGTCTTGGAGAAGCTCTTCCTCCTTTCGAGCCAGCTGCTACTGCAGATTTAAAATTCCTTTCCTGGAAAACAGCTTTCCTTTTAGCGATCACTTCTGCAAGAAGGGTATCTGAATTACAGGCCCTTATGGCAGTGGAGCCTTTCATCATATTTCATGAGGACAGGGTGTCCCTCAGAACCAATCCCTCCTTCATGCCACAAGGTGGTATCCAGTGTGGCTCTTAATCAGTGCATTCATTTACTTACCTTCTTTCCTAACCCACAGAACAAAGGGGAACAGATACTGCACTCCTTAGATGTGCACAGACAACTTAGATTTTACTTGGACAGGACTAAACCTCAAAGGAAATTCAAACAACTGCTGGTGGCATTTGCTGCAAGGACAGAGGTGAAAGCTATTTCAAAGCAAGCCATTTAAAAATGGATAGGCCACTGCATTCATTTCTGCTATAAGCACCATAGAAAACCTATCCCACAGGGCATCAGACCACATTCAACCAGGGCGGCATCTACCTCCACAGCCTTTCTCAGGGGCGTCCCTACCAGGGACATCCTAGAAGCTGCTACCTGGAGTTCTGTACATAATTTCACCAAGCATTATCATTTGCCAATTTTCTCTAAATCCAGAGCTGGCTTTGCCACTGCAGTTTTGCAGAGCCTTATAGCTGGTCTTAATTCTATTTAAATTCCTCCTCCCAACCTTAGCTTTGGGAATCTACCTAAATGTAATGACTGTAACAGTGAAACACGAAGAACATCATACAGTTGTGTACACTTACCATAAATGTAGATGTTCGTGTGTATTCACTGTTGCAGTCCTGGTTACCCTCCCTCCAGCCCCCTTTTCTTCTTTTGGTTATACCTCTACTCTTCCTTACTATGCTCAAAAAGCTTTTTGATGTATTTGCTTTTTTGTTGGAGGTATATCCTTGTAATTATAGATGTTCATCGTGTTACACTGCTACAGTCATTACACTTGGGTTATCCTGCCGTCATGCTGTCCCGTAGTCGGCCAAAGTTCCAAAGTCTTGGTCCGGCGTCGGTTGCTGTTGCCTCCTCCCTGACGTCAGTGCGACAGGGGTATATAAGATGCAGCCGACACCATTTTCTTCAGTCTTTCTTGCCGTGCGGTGCCCGAAGTGCCGGTCGGCCGACTCCTGAGATTTTCATTCCGAATCCAGAACCAAAGTCTTCTAAAAAAAGCTAAGTACCCCATTGGGGAAACTTTTTCTTGCCTCAGACCGATGTCAGTAAAAGTTAATAACTGTATTTCTTGTGCTAAGCAAATACCTCATAAGGATTTCCACTCCTATTGTATTCCATGCCTAGGCCCTGACCACAACGTCACTGGTTGTCGGTTTTGTGCTAGGTTTAACAAGCGCACTATTAAACGTCGGTTTGATTTTGCCCAACATTATTTTGGCAGAAAATTCAATTACACCATGCCGTCGGAAATTCGACTACCGCAATGCATAAAAAGCACAAGGACAAGGACAGGCATCTGAGGCCCAAAACTGACTATGAGTCCTCCTCTAGGCCGGCTGCTGGTTCTCCGGTTTTCAGCGAGGCACCTACGCAGCCCCTGACTACCGCTTCCACAGAACCACAGACTGCCTCAGACTCCCACGTGGAGCTGACTGGGCCTTTGGATGCACTAGGTTTTCAGCTTTCCAATCCTAACCCTACAGAGGGAACCGAAGTAGCTGAGCAAACCACAGCTACAGAGGGTGTTTTCAGACCTACCCAGTTAACCATTAAACCCTCTGCTAAGTCTAAGCCCCCCTTAAAAGCAAAGAAACAGACACAACTCTCTCCAGGACAGGCTTCCATGCCTTAGAAACAAATGCTAAAAATGGCCGAGGACCTAATCACCCTGATCACGGGGTCCCATACCCTCCTGATAAAAGACCCAGACAGGATGCAGACTATGAATCTTCTGACCAGGTGTCCATTTCCTCAGACTCTTCCTTGGACCTAGGATATTCTTCACCCCCTTATGAGGATTCTGATGCTGAGGAATCAATTCCATAAGCCTCTCCACCTGAGGATTACACCTTTGGGGAGACCTTACATACCATGAGGGAACATTTCCATTGGGAAGGCCAGGATTACTCAGAATCCAAAAAAAGGCTCAGAGACTTCCTTTTATTGCCTCAACACAGACCCCTTGCTATCCCGCCAGTTTTAGATATTGTGGATGATGTGTACACTGAATCCAGTTTAAACCCTGACTCCTTACCCCCAGCACCAGTTAAACCTGATAGATATTAGAGTCTCTGACTCTCACAAATTTCTGTACAAAAGCCGTGTTGCTGACCCTGAAACTATTTCCCAGGGACCCAAAGGGATTAAGGCCTCATCAGCAAAAAACCCAGTTCCCTCTGACAGAGATTCCAGAGCATTAGACAGATGGGGAAAAAAGGTATATACGTCTGCAACTTTAGCAATGAGAGCCTTGAATTGCCAGTTTCACATGCTAAAATATCAGCAATTTTTGATTCTCCATTGAAACAAAAGATGCTTCCAGATTCAGATCCTCCTAACCTTAAAGAAATGCAGGATTTATTGCATGCAGCTAAACAAGTGGGAAAACATACTTTGCAATGTGGGTTTGATTCCTTAGAGGCCTCCTGTAGAGCAGCAGTTACAGGCTCTGTCATTAGAAGGCATGCTTGGTTAAAAGAACATACATTACCAGATCATGTTAAGGTCAAATTATTGGATGCTCCTTTGCAGCGGCATGTGCTGTTTGGAGTTAAGGCAGAGGAGGTATTAAAGAAGATGGAGGATAAGGCAAAATCTATGCAAACGGTGAAAGATTTCTTACAGGTTCAGCCTCCTCGTTTTAGCAGAAATTGGCCAACAAAGAATTGGTCCTTTCCGGTCACAGACCTCAAAGGGGCAGATACAGACGTCCAAGAGGTAGAGGTCAGATACAAGGCCCTTACAAGCCTCGACAATGGAGTACACCAGGCCAGAAAGAAGGGGAAGACAGGCCTCAACCTTATAAAAAGCAGCCACAACGACTTTCCACTGCAGCTGCCAAACAGCTCTCTCTTGGCAGCCCCCTTAGGAGGAAAACTGGCACTTTTCTATCACAACTGGCATTGCATCACCAAAGACAAATGGGTTCTCAATATTGTATCTCAAGGTTACAGGTTCCACTTTCACACTCTGCCAAGGCTAAAAGGAATGCCAAATCTGCCACCAAATCAATGGGCAGAGGCTCAGAAACAAATGGACATGAGGACTATTCAAAAGGTACCACCACAGGAACAAGGACAGGGATTTTACTCAAGACTCTTTCTGGTTCCCAGAAAGGACAAAGCCTGGAGACCCATTCTGGACCTTTCTTCACTAAACACTTAACTGGATGTTCCGAAATTCAAGATGTTGACACTACAGCAGCTTCTTCCCATGCTGGGCAAGAAAGCTTGGCTCGTGACTTTGGACCTCAGAGGCATACCTGCATGTCCCTATCAGACAAAACTGCAGAAGATCCCTCAGATTTCTAGCTGGTTCAATGCACTATCAATTCTCTGCACTGCCATTTGGCTTATCTACTGCGCCCAGGGCACTTCACAAAGTGCCTGGCACCAGTAATTGCATTTTGCAGGCAAAAAGGAATTCAGATTTATCCATACCTGGACGACTGCCTCATTCAAGCAGAGAGCAAGGACATTCTACTAAAGCATCTGGCGTACGTAAAAAAGTTAAGTTGCCAGGGGTACACAGTAAACGAAAAGAAATCAAAACTAGTGCCCTCACAACAGATAATATTCCTGGGTGCCAGCTTGAACACAACGACCCAGATGGCTTATCTCACGCCAGACAAGCAAGGACAACTGACTCAATATTTTCATTTAATGGCAACAAAGACCCAACTCCCTGCAAGAAAAATTCTGCAGACCTTGGGCTACATGGCATCTTGCATACTAATTCCATATGCCAGACTGCAGATGAGGAAACTACAATGGTACCTAAAGACCGTATGGTCTCAACACTGTCAAAGTTTGGAAACGGTTATACCACTTATTCCTTGCCTACAACCGGAGTTTCGATGGTGGGCACAAGCTTGTCACCTCAACAAGCGACAGCCTTTCACTCAACCCACAGCCAGGCAGACACTGACAACAGATGCATCGGATTACGCCTGGGGAGCACACCTGGCAGGAAAATGTATCCAGGGCGAGTGGCCCACAGAGCAAAGACATCTCCACATCAATCAAAAAGAGATGCTAGCTGTACAAAATGCTATTATAGCTTTCAAGGACCTGCTGCATCCAGGACAATTGCTACTAAAGACAGACAACACCACAGTCATGTGATACATAAACAAGCAGGGGGGCACACACTCCTCCCCCCTCTGCAGACAAGCCATGACCTTGTGGAACACAGCTCTAAACTACCAAGTTCATCTGCAAGCACAATTCCTGCCAGGAGAGAAAAAAACACTGGCAGATGACCTAAGCAGAAACATTATGGACCCACACGAATGGGAACTGAACCCACAAATATTCAGAATGATAACACAAAAATGGTGGAGCCCGGACATAGATCTGTTTGCTTCCCCAAAGAACTGCTAATTACAGAAATTCTGCACAAGGAGCTACCATCCACAAGCATGGAAAGTGGATGCCCTCTCATTCAGCTGGAAAAAACTACAAGTGTATACGCTTTCCCTCCTTTACCTCCTTCCAAAGGTACTCATAAAAGCCAGGCAGAAAGAGCCAAAAATTATCCTGATTGCAGCAGACTGGCCACGCCAGCACTGGTACCCAATCTTAAAGAACTTAGCACAAGAACCACCCTGGATTTTGCCTCAAATTCCAAAGTTGCTGACACAGCACAACAATCCGATACTTCACAGCCAGCTAAAGACCTTAAATCTAGCTGCATGGAAAATTCCTTAGTCAAGCAAGCAATGCCTATCTCCAAAGCTGTTATGGATGTCATTCTGGAGGCCAGAAGGCCTAGCACCAAGAAAGCATACTCTGATAGATGGAAGAGATTCTGTGCCTGGAACCAAGCGCACAGCCTTGACCCTCTTGTCCCAAACTTTCCTCGGATACTTCAATACTTAACTGAGATGCTGGACAAGGGCCTCTCTTTTTCATCCATCAAGATCCACGCCTCCGCTATCTCTGCTCATTACAACACGGATCCACCAATTTTTTCTAATCCTTTGCTCAAAGAGTACCTCAGAGGGGTTAAAAACATAAGACCGCCCCGTAGAGCACCTACACCAACTTGGGACCTCAACTTTGTTTTGGAAAAATTAACTTTACCTCCTTTTGAGCCAGCTAACACAGCAGAATTAAAATACATCCCTTGGAAAACTGCTCTGCTACTGGCAATAACATCAGCACGAAGAGTTTCACAATTACAGGCACTAATGGCAGTGGAACCTTTCCTCGTCTTCCACCAGGATAGGGTGACTTCAAGAACCAGCCCTACGTTTATGCCAAAGGTGGTATCAAATGTGGCTCTAAACCAAACTATTCACTTGCCAACTTTTTACCCGAAACCACAGAACAAAGGTGAGAGACTACTACATTCTTTGGACATTCACAGGCAGTTACGCTTCTACTTGGACAAAACCAAAGCTTTCAGAAAATCTGAGCAACTATTGGTAGCATACGCTGCAGGAGCACAGGGAAAAGCCATTTCAAAGCAGACTATTTCAAAATGGATAGGGCACTGTATGCGTTTCTGCTATACCCACCATGGGAAACCTGTACCTAGCAGCATTAGATCTCACTCCACCAGGGCAGCAGCCACTTCAACTGCCTACCTCAGAGGAGTACCTACCAAGGATATTTTGGAAGCAGCAACATGGAGTTCTGTGCATACCTTCACCAAACATTACCATTTGCCTTTATACTCCAAATCCAGAGCAGGCTTCGCCACTGCTGTACTGCAGAGCCTTATAGCCACCCCAATGCCTTGTAGATCCAGCCTCCTTACCTCAGCTTTGGGATTCCACCCAAGTGTAATGACTGCAGCAGTGTAACATGATGAACATAGTACAGTTTTGTACCTACCATAAATGTAGATGTTAGAGTGTAAACACTGCTGCAGTCCAGGTTACCCTCCCTCCTTCCCCTTACTTTCTGGTACTTACCTAGGTCATCTACCCTTTATTACCTATGGAGCGTATTTGCTGGTAACTAAAAATGGTTGTTTGCTTTTCTTTTTTATCGTTTACTAGCAATTTGAATTTCCTACCTATTTGGGGGCACCTGACATCTGGGGCAAGAAACTGAAGAAAATGGCGTCTGCTGCATCTTATATACCCCTGTCGCACTGACGTCAGGGAGGAGGCGACAGCAACTGATGCCGGACCAAGACTTTGGAACTCTGGCCGACTGCAGGACCACCTGACAGCAGGATAACCCAAGTGTAATGACTGCAGCAGTGTTTACACTCGAGCATCTACATTTATGGTAGGTAAAAAACTGTACTATTTAATTGCTTCCCATTAGGAGGGCACCTGACATCTGGGGCAAGAAAAACTGATGTAATGGTGTCGGCTGCGTGTGTTATATCCCTGACGACCTGATGTCATGGAAGAAGGGACAGCATCCGACGCAGGACCCAAGACTTTGTTTATCAGGCTGACTGAGGGCTACTGCAAGCAGATAACCCAAATGTAATGACTGCAACAGTGAATACACTCTAACATCTACATTTATGGTAAGTGTACACAACTGTACTTTATGATGTAGAACCATCATCCAAATCTGCAAGCATCAGGTTCTGTTCTGAGAAGGTACTCCTGGGGTGAGACTCCAGCCCCTACCCATGGATATACAATCCAAACCACTGGATGCACCACTTGATAATAAGGCCCTTTTTGGCACTGCTTCATCAGAGCTCCTTAAATCTCTCCAAGAAAAGGGCAAGGAGTTGCAAAATTTAAAACATTTGCTAGTCTCGCCCATTCCTAGATTACCACAGGAACTACCCGCAAAGGAGCAGTTTTGTAAGGAAACAGTCCTCTAACTCTACTGCTCCACAATCTAAAGGATGGAGACACCCTAGGAAGCAAATCCCTGCTAGACTCTCCTCCACCTCAACCCTACTCCCTTTTGGAGGCAGCCTGACCATGTGAGCTCCTCCACTGTGACTCAAAGCCTTTACACACTTCCACTCCCCTGTTCCTCCGCTCACCCTTTCCCTACCCTCCGAGCGGAAAATCACCTCAGAGGCTTGGGTCCTTTCCATCATCCAAAAAGGTTATTTTATGACTTCGTTGACGGTTCCTCCCTTCCAGGTGACACCTCATCCCACCTTCAAGTCAGCTTCACTTCTTCCCTCCAATTTTGGATCAGCTCCTAGCTTAGGGCACAATAGAAAAAGTCCCTCCAGATCAGACAAACCAGGGATTTTACTCTCGGATATTTTTGGTTCCATGGAAGGATGATCCTTGGAGACCAATTCTGGATTAGTCTGCCCTCAATCTATTTCTTAAGGTACCTACCTTCAAGATGCTTACCTTGTATCATCGTTTGCCCCTTATCCCCAACCAAGCCTTCATGGTATCCCTGAATCTGAGAGATGCCTACCTTCATATCCCCATTCACCCCAGCTACAGGAAATTCCTACGCTTCTCAGTAAGTTCCTTACATTTTCAGTTTTTTGCATTGCCATTTAGGCTTTCTACAGCTCCAAGACTATTCACAAAGTGTCTAGCTGCAGTTATTGCCCACTGCAGAATGCAGTGCATACACATATCCCTACGGATACGATCTGTTAATTCTACACCAGGAGTACCACTCCCTTTACCATCAGCTACACATGGTGTGCAAAATCATGGAAGTCCTAGGGTTCACAGTGAACCAAGAAAAATCACAAATGGCACCTACTCAAGATCTTGTCTTCTTAGGGTGCAGATAAGAACAGACAAGATGGCCACCTTTATCCCCTGCCAGAAGGTGGAAGCCCTCCTGCATTACTTCCAAACTCTTCTTTCCCTCCAAACCATCTCAACCAGGGAAATTCTGAGGGTCCTAGGGCACATGGTATCCTTGATTTCCATGCTTCCCTTTGCAAGGCTGCATCTGGGAAAGTTGCACTGGTCTTGAAGAATCTGTGGAACCAACACTCCCATCCTCTGGATGTTTCCCTTCCTCTTCTCCCATGCTTGAAAATAGAGCTGGAATGGTGGATTTCATCCATCAACCTCAGTCAGGGAATACCCTTGCGTATCCCTCCATCCTCACAACACCTCTGCACAGATGCATCAGATCTGGGTTGGGGAGCAGTTCTGGAAATCAGCAACAACCAGAACAAAAAGAGTGGTCCACCCAGAGACAGAGGGATCACATCATTGTCAAAGAACTGAGGGCCCTTCTCTTGGCACTTCAAACATTCCAATAAATTCTCCTACCAGGCATCTTGAAGGTTGTCACAGACAATATGACTGTCCTGTGGTATATCAACAAGCAGGGAGGGACAGGGTCCTATCCACTTTGCAACTTGGCAATTCAGATTTGATCTCTAGCAGCAAAACTACACAGTCATGTGCAAGCTGTGTACATTCTTTCAGCAGAGAATGTAATGGCAGACACCTTCAGCAGAACCGCAGCACCCTCTCACAAATGGATGCTTCACAGGGAGGTTTCCTTGGATCTTGTTCAGAGGTGGGGTATTCCTCAGGCAGATCTGTTTGCCTCCTCCAGAAGAGAAAGATGCCTCTGTTTTGCACCAGAAACCCACATCCACAGGCTGGGAAGGTGGTTGCCTTCTCTTTTTCTTGGGTGGGAATGTCTATTATGCTTTCCCCCCTTCACACTGATTCAAAAAGTTCTTCTGAAGATCCAGAGGGACAAACCAAAAATCCTGCTGGTGGCTCCCTTTTGGCCAAAACAGTATTGGTTTCCCTTACTACACCTATTAGCCAAGGGCAATCACCACAGGTTACCTCACCGATTCGACCTACTCGCACAAGACAGGGCTTCCTCATCCACCCTCAGATGTTCAACCTCAAACTGACCCTATGGGTGATAGAATTTTGACCCCCTTCAGACACCTGTATTCAGAGGACGTACTTTGTGTCCTGCAGGAGGCCAGGAAACCTAGTACCAGGAGAAATTGTGTATCCAAAATGGAAAAGATTCTCCAGGTGGTGTCTCAAGAACAAACAGGACCCTTCTCTTGTTCCAGTACCCATGGTCCTTTCTTACTTGTGTGAACTTCTACATTCAGGACTGATGTACTCTTCTTTAAAAGTGTATTTGTCGGCCATCTCTGCCTGGCTTCCTTTGGTACCTCCTTTGGCATCCAGGTTAGAAGTAAAAATCTTTTTAAAATGGGTTCTTCACATCAGACCCCCTCATAGACCTATCCCTCTATCATGGCATCTTAATTTTGTGCTTGAAAAACTCTTACTGCTTCCATTTGAACCATCTCACTCAGCATCACTTAAACTATGTACTTGGAAAACAGTACTGCTGGTGGCCCTTACACCCGCCAGGAGGGTCTCAGAAATCCAAGCCCTTATTGCTACTCCTTGTTTACCTCATCTTCCATAGAGACAGGGTCTCCCTCATGACCAATCCTTCTTTCATGCCTAAGGTGATTAATTAGCACTCCTTAAGTCAGACCATTAATCTACCTGTTTTCTTCCCTCAACCTCAAAACTCCTCAGGAAGAACTTTGCATTCCTTGGATGTTCATAGACAACTAAGATATTACCTGGACAAGACCAAATCCATTAGAAAGTCTGACCAGCTTTTTGTCTCCTTTTACCCTACGGTCTTGAGTAAGGCGGTGTCAAAACAGACAACTGCCTCATGGATTTCTAAGGCAATCTTTTTCGTGGAAAGGAATTAAATTCCAATGTGAAAGCTCATTCTACTAGGGCAACTGGTTCTTCAACGGCCCTTTTCAGGGTTGTGGACTATGCTTCCATTCTGGAGGAAGCCACTTGGTCTTCTGTACATACTTGTACCAAGCATTACAAATTAGATTTGATTTCTAGAGCCAGAGCTAGGTTTGCAAGATCAATTTTACAGGGCTCATCGACCCTGCTTCCAAACCTGCCTCCCAGGCTCCTACCTAAAGCTTTGGTACTCTTCCCTACTGTAATGAATACTGCAACATGAGAATAGAAGGAGATATAATAGTTGTGTAAAAACGTACCGTAACCTTAGATGTCCTTTTCTTCCATGTTGCAGTATTCAGTCCCCCCTTTCATTTGTTTATCCTTTCTTGTGTGGGATTTCCCTTGCTTCCTTACACCCAAACAGGTCACAACAGCAGCTGCTACATAGCTCTATAATATACTTATCTCCTTGACTCGTGGTATATGTGGATCTGGAAAGCTTCCTTTTCTTCTTGTATCCCAGGGGTATTACTGTATGCGGCAGTCAGTTCTGGGTTGGGTATGTGCAGACATCACTTTTATAGCCGTCGATTTATGGCTCTGACATGCAACGTCGCACGTACCCCTTATCCAAAGACTTTGGTATACTGGTCGGATGTCCAGTGCTGCTGGCAGCCACCTCCCCACTGTTATACATACTACAACATGGAAGAGAAGGACATCTAAGGTTATGGTAAGTTTTTACACAACTATGCTTTGGCATCACTTTAGTTGTCTTTGTCATCTGAAGTAACTTGCAGGGTATATGATAACAAATGAGAAGTTCCCATTTTGGACACTTTTTTTGAATTAAGTAATGCAAGTTAAATTGTAAAGTAGTACTGACTTTGATTATTTGAAATGGATCATCAAAAAATTCTGAGGTCCATGGCATCCCCAAAAGCCCTACTTAAAGGGTACCTGTGGATGGCAAATTTTGCCAAAAGATTTCATTCTCACTTCTTATTCTGTTTAGAATACATTATTGTCTTGTGTGAACATTCGACTACTTTCAGGAGAAAAGTGCTGCAGAGCAAGGCCAGAAACCTCAAAGCTTGTTTAACACAAGAAGACTTGAATCCTTTGTGCACTCAGGCTAGTCATCTGATGAATCCTGTATATCTGGCGTCCCAGTAAAAGAGAGGAAAATGGCTCAACCACAAAAAAATATAAGCTCCAGAAATTGTAGGCCAGGAGTAAGAAGCCTTAGTGTCCTCACCAGCAGTGTACAGTCTTGTGTCTCCCAGACTTGGAGATGAGCAGCCTCTTCCAACCCCAACTTGGCAAGAATCTCCTTGTATCTTGACCCGTCTGCAGACAGACAGGTAAATCACATTTTTTCCCTTAGCCAAAGCTGCTCCTACACAAGCTTCTTAGAAGTTCATGTTGATGTCCATGGCAAATACCATAGGTACCCACCACTTCCCCTTTCCTCAGTTGATTTAATCTCCTCCTGAGCTACAAGAAAGCAGAAAGGAGGAGATTCCTTTCATTTTGATAATTGACTATATACGATAGGTTACACTTCTGGGAGGGCAAATATTTCTGCTCCCTAGCAGGTGATAGACACCTTGCCCACATCTGTCTCAGTCCATCAGCCATCCTTTCAGTTTGACTAAAATGTTTGCAGAGGAATATCTAACAACTCTCGTCTCACCCAGTTTGTCCAACTTGGACCAAGAGGAAGAGAATATGACTTAGCCAGCACAAATTGCCTGTCCCTTGGATTATGACATAGACTTTCAGGACTACATTTCCTCCTGAGAACATTTCCATTGTGGACCCACTTGATCAGAGGGAACATTTTAAGTGGAGAATGACTGAGATTTTTTCATTAAAGAAGGGGTACTTGGAGTCTGTAAGCATGCTTGCCGTAAAGCACAGATATGACAAGATGGATGCCTGCAAAAGATAATGACATCCTGGACAGTACTGAGGAGGCAGGTATAGTCAGGCTGCCACTTTTGCCAGAAAATGTTAAAGGGCAATTTTTAAATGCTCATTTGAACCAGTTTTTGTTTGACTCTTAATCACAGGTAGTGTTGAGTGATATAGTAAAACCATGAAGACAAGTCAGGCAAATGTTGCATCTGCCCATTCCAAGATAACTGTCATTGTCATTCTTTTTTTATGCAGACCAATTACAAAGACGTTATTAAGTTCACTAAGCAAAACCACTGAAAACTGCTTCATCAGCCAGTAGTCCAAACTGAAAATTGTGCTTCTTGCCCAACGCCTGCATTCCATCAGTCACCAAACTGAATTGCAGCCTAGTTACAAATAGTTATTCGAAGGTTAGTATAGGAAGTGCCTACGTGCCCCTCCCCACACACTAGTTGCAATGTAATGGAAGAAGCTTTAGACAACATTCTTAAGCTGACTATTAAGAACAAGCTAGTAATGCCTAGATGACTTTAAATTATGGAGCAGTCAGGTTTGTGGCATAAGAGGAACGAAGCTCTTAACTACAGCTCAGGTGACTGGGATTTGGTTAGTGACCCCAACACTGGAGGACCTTTGAGGAAGGGAGAGAAATGAAGGGGAATGTGGCCCACTATTCTTTCTCTGGAGAGGAAGGTGAAAGTTGTATTGACTGTGGTATACCAGAGATGCAGTTTAGCTCACACTGGGCAAGCATGAAAGGTGAGACCCCCCAGATAGGTGACTCTTCACTGTGTGGGTCATGGCCTCATAGTGCCCCTATGCATGCATCTTAAGGATGGAGCCCTGAATAAGACACATCACCATAGAAGTGGGATGTTTACCTTGTGTCCCCTTGCACACACAGTACTGATGCCAGCATGTCAGTGGTTAGGATTGTGTACAGAAACATCCCACAGTTCCTCAGTATGATGGTATCACTTCTACTTAGCCTGACGTCTGCCCCTGGTAATAAGGAAATACATGGGCCAAATGGGTGGCCCAGGTATGAAGTAATGCTCAATAGACCAGCATAAAACAACTTTGAAATTATGCATCTAGAAGGTCCCAGGTTAGTAAATTGTTGAAACATTGACTTACTCAACTAATCCCTCCAACTACAACCATTTTTTCCATTTTTGCACATTGGGTCAGATTGTCACGTAAACAGTGACAATCATCTAGAGTCAAGGTTTACACCATTGGGTGGCTAGCCCTGCTGCAGTAGTTCTTCCATACCACACACTCACATGTACACTAACACCTATGACCAGTTTAGAGCGTCTAGTCCATCTGTTGCATCTCTTTAGAATGTGGGAAGAAACCAGAACACTTGGAGGAAACCCACTCGAACACTGGGAGGACATGCAGACTCCACACAGAAAGCACCCCAGCCGAGAATCTAACTGGGGAACCTCTTGCTGTGAGGTGACAATGCTATCTTTGCTGTGCCATTGTACTGACCGTACTAATATCTGTACTTAGAGATGTAAACTCTAAACCAGCAAACTCTCATTCATTGACTTCCTCATCACAAATATGTCAGACATCTTTTATTCCCCCCCCCCACCACTGAATTCTCTGAATGATCTTTTCCCCATGTCTGAGATTCTAACTTTCAAATTCTAAACCTCAGTTCAGAACCATACAGTCCAGAGACTTTGAATCAAAGAAAGATGTTCTTTCTTCTGAACTTCAGTCTTAGGACTGGATATTTGTCTGTCAAGAAGCAACCCTGTCAAAACTCTCGACATCTTGAATAATATTGTGCTTCAGGTTCTCAACAAAATAGTTGCACTTAAAATCAGAAAAAGTTAGGTGGGACCCCACTGTCCATGGATAACCTCAGATGTTAGACAAGTCTCCAAACAAGACATTTCTTAAAAAAAAAAAAAAAAAAAAAAAAAAAAATGGAAAGTCTTCCAGCAAGACTATCTGTAGTTATCACTTAGAGGTAGTCTTCTCATCACTTAGAGGTAGTCTTCTCATCACTTAGAGGTAGTCTTCTCATTAAGGAGTCTAAAACTAACTTAGAAATGAACATGCTGTAGTGTCCTCTAAATCTTTCGTTCTTTTTTTTTGACATTCTTAAAAAGAAAGTGTTGCTAACCAGAATACTGCCAAAATGTGTAATAAAATGGTAAATCACCTGCTACAAAAATGTAATGATTACATCTGTAACATCAGCCTGCAACTCAAACTGTACAGCAAAGCCTTGAGAACAAACCCAATCTTGATCCTCATGCATTACACCCCCTTCTTCTGAATGGCTCCTAAGAATAGTCAAACTCCTTACTCCATTTCATTAACTGTGGGTGCCTTTCCATCACTATTCAAACATGCCCTTATTTTCCATCTTTCAAGGACTCCTTCCCCAGCAAATTCCCAGCACTGTAGACCCAATTCTGTTCTTTGCTCAATCATTATTTTTGAAGATATTCCGTAAATGACTAATAAAATGCATCAATAAGTACGGAATATATCTAGACCCTCAACATGGATTCCATGATGGCTGCAATATCCTCTCAGTCCTTTTTACAGCAGCTAACTGCATATACACAAGTATGGTGGCAGGATACTTCAGATGTCATGACATTAAAAGGACATTTAAAGGAGTCGGCCACCTCATCCTCTTTAACTGTGTGTGTCTTTTGGCTTTTCCCGGTTAGGGGTCGCCACAGCGGAACTCCGATCTGCTAATGATTGGTAGTTGATTTTTACGTGCCGAGTTACCAGCCCTGACGCACAACCTTCAACGAAGGTACGCCCATTCACGCATGTCTCCACGCAGAAGACGCTCTAGCTGAGAATCTAACCGGACAGCATCTTACTGTGA